>NC_091152.1:56872964-57167964 GCF_040958095.1 Procambarus clarkii | reverse complement strand
TCACCGCCTTCAGCAGCCAGCACATCTGCTCGTTCATTCCCACATATTCCAACATGGGAGGGGATCCACAGGACCTTGACGACTCTTCCCTGGTTGATTAGTACCCTCACAGCTCTTAATTTTAGCGGCTATCGCAAGATTTTCTGCCCGATTTTTACTTAGGCTTTGTAGCACTGCTTTTGAGTCTGTGCAGATCACTGAACCATTAGTGTTCCGTTCAAGGAATCTTATCGAGATAACAATGGCAGTTAGCTCTGCTTGCGTTGAAGAGGCATAGTTTTCAATGCGTGCTTTTTCTTCATTTCTGCGTTAAAAGGCATAATTCATAATTACAGTGTATGCTGCACCAGCCCTGCCATTGACTGGATTAGATGACCCATCAGTGTAAATTTGATCTAGTTCATCTCCGGCTTCTTTATAAATGTCCCCGAGATACTTGTGCCTCATTTCTTGTGGTATCATGTTGGATTTTTTTTTATTATCATCAATGCCATTTCATTGATGATAATCCTGCACGAGTCATCCTCCCAGGGAGGTAACCTCTCTACAGGCATGAGCTCACGGGCTTGCTCAAGCAGGTTAAGTTCTTCGAGGTAGCAGACTGATCTGTGATGGCATTTTTTGCTTCTCCTGTTTCCTCCTGTAAGTAACACAGAACTCAGTTTTTCTTGGCAATATCATTGTAATGGGGATCTCTGGCTATGCTAATTGCAAGCTTAGCATTCAGTTTCTTAATTCTGCTTTTAACACTGGGGAGGGAGAACTCCTCTCGTAGATCAGACGATTTGGCAGTTCTTGGAACTTCAAGAATGATTGTCATGACTTCATTCTGTATGCTTTCGTATTGTTATCGTGTTGGAGTGTCTCGATGTCTATACCAGTATCTTGCCTGAGAATTTGACATATTCAGGTATCGTACTGGAGTGCCTCACTCACACAGGTATTGCGCTTGTATGTCTCGTCTATACTTTTATTGCAACTTACCGATGGCCAATACACGTCTCAAGGCCGCAACAAGATCTTTCTCACCACAACAAGTATAATTTAGTCCTGAATCAAATAAAAAACATTATTCATAAATAATTATACATTTATAATTGGGAAAGCTTTCATACCAATCATAGTAGAGTCATTGTATAAGAGTCAGCACAACATCATCACAGGAAGTAGTCATTAGTATTACCAGAATTAGAATCTATATAAGACGAGTTAGGAGGTACTAATGCAGAGGTTTAAGGCAACTATGGAATTAGTTAGGAGCGAGGGAGGGAGTTGTGTTATATGTGGACTTCTTCTGAGAAAGGGGGAGGTGGAAAGGAATGGTTGTCGAGGGCACTTTGTGTCAACTGCCGACTGGACACGTATCGTAAATCAATTGTAATATCATTTATTGATAACTGGAAACACTGGTATGGGAGAAATGATATTTTTGCACGGGATGGGGCGCATTTATCTGGGGCTGAGGTGGTAGCTTTTGCCTCCTTAATGGAGTATTAAAAGTATCAACACATAACAGAACAGGAAACAATGGGTATAACTTGTATTAGTTTCGATTTAGGAAAGACCTGGGCAAATACTTGATCGGTAACAGGGTTGTTGATTTGTGGAACTAATTACCGGGTAAGATAATAGGGTCCCTTGATTGTTTCATGCGTAGGTTAGACATATATATGAATGAGTTTGGGTTGATATAAATAGGAGCTGCCTCGTATGGGCCAATAGTTTCTGCAGTTTCCATGATTTTTTTTTTAACTAAGACTAGGGTTCTTAAGGGCTGCCAAATGACCTACATAGTGAAACTGCAAGCAGGAGCTGTTATCCTACCTCAGCTCATCTGAAGCGCCAACTTCATCAAAATATTAAATACATACCCAACTCAATGATTAATCAACCAGTTAATCCATGGGATAACTGGGATTTATCAGTTGATTTTGTAAATGCACCTAGGAAAGATAGTGTGCACTCTACATTATTACAAAAGTTAACACTGCAGCATCACTGAGAGTACTCTGGGTATGGGTAACGACGTGTATCAGTGCTATACCGACGGTTCTGTAGAAGAAGGTGGACGATGTACCGGATTTACATGTAATATATTTGAACAATATTCTCTCGTATATACAGCAATGAAGCGCGTCAATGACTGAGCAAGTACAACTGAAACCGAACTTGCAGGCATATACCTTGCCACTGAATTTTTAAAAGTCAAAGGCAGTGGACTGTGACTCGCAGAGTGCACTCCTGGCATTGAACGCACATAGTAGTAACACCCAAAAAATAGTCAGTGATATATGAATGAATGTTTTAGCTGCGAAGGAAATCAGATTTGAAATTAAATTCCTATGGATACCATCACATGTTGGCATCTCAAAGCATGACATTGTTGATATGCTTGCTAAGACAGCCTGTAGAAAACCAGTGGTAGAAACTGATATGGGTGTTTCATTAGCAGTGACAAAGATAATGCTTAAACAAATATCTAATGAATATCTTACTGACCTAACAAATTCACAATGACCTGAGAGTTGTAGCATTAAACATTATGACAAATATCGTGAGGAGACATTCACATATTGGACTAATTGAGCAAGAACTCAGCAATGTGATGTTATAGCGGCCAGAATGCACCTGGGATATACACACATCTGGTAGCTTTCTCAAAACCCAAATGTCGAGTACACAATGTGCATATTGCAGATATTTCTGCTCAAACCTAAATCTAAACCATTTATATATTTTATGGATAAGAGAGGTCCTAGGACAGAGCCTTGAGGCACTCCACTTACAACATTTACTCAGTCTGACTTAACCCCATTTATGCTAACGCTTTGTTTCCATTGGTATAGCAATGCCCTGACAGGACCCCTGACAGCTGAGCAGACAGCGCTTCGGATTCGTAGTCCTGAGGTTCCGGGTTCGATCCCCGGTGGAGGTCGAGACAAATGGGCAAAATGTTTCTTTCACCCTGATGCCCCTATTACCTAGCTATAAATAGGTACCTGGGAGTTAGACAGCTGCTACGGGCTGCTTCCTGGGGGGGTGTAACAAAAAGGAGCCCTACTCGAGGACCGGGCCGCGGGGACGCTATGCCCCGAAATCATCAAGATAACTTCAAGATAGAGGCCCTAATCCAATTTAATATAGCAACCCCAATACCATGAGCCTCTAACCTATTAATAAGTCTTTCATGTGGCACTGTATCAAAAGCATTGCTAAAGTCAAGGAACACAACGTCAAACCTTTTCATCATCAACTGCCTCAACTATGCTGGAATAGAATGAGAGCAAATTTGTTAAAGAGGAACGTCAGTAAAACCATGTTGTGAATCATTTATTAATCTATGTTGTTCAAGATGGAGACAAATGGCTTTTGCGTTTGAGGAATAATGTTTGTTATTAAATATATGCAAACCCTGAAGGTGAGTAATGAAGAGATCTGTATTACAACAATATATCATGATATACTTTTTTATATACTTTTTTAAGGAGGTAATTATTTATTTATTTGATAAATAATTTTAAGTAGAAGAGGTTTGGGTGGAAGAGTTTATAGTTCTGAGAAATGTGTGAAGGATTAGCCAACACCTGACACTGGTTTGGTATTCTTGGAAGAATAATATTTTTATTTGTTCTGAATTGATGGTAGACGCTCAGCAGACTACCTGAGTCTGCTGAAGCTGACGCTCTAAACTACCTGAAGACGGTAATTGTGTTTATAATTAAGGGAGACTACAGAGGTGCTACAAGAGAGAGGGAGAACTCCAGAGGTGCTACAAGAGAGAGGGAGAACTCCAGAGGTGCTACAAGAGAGAGGGAGAACTCCAGAGGTGCTACAAGAGAGAGAACTCCAGAAGTGCTACAAGAGAGAGGGAGAACTCAAGAGGTGCTACAAGAGAGAGAGAGAGAGAGAGAAACTCCAGATGTGCTACAAGAGAGAACTCCAGAGGTGCTACAAGAGAGAGAGAGAGAAACTCCAGATGTGCTACAAGAGAGAACTCCAGAGGTGCTACAAGAGAGAGAGAGAGAGAGAGAACTCCAGAGGTGCTACAAGAGAGAGAGAACTCCAGAGGTGCTACAAGAGAGAGAGAGAGAGAACTACAGAGGTGCTACAAGAGAGAGAGAACTCCAGAGGTGCTACAAGAGAGAGAGAACTCCAGAGGTGCTACAAGAGAGAGAGAACTCCAGAGGTGCTACAAGAGAGAAAGAACTCCAGAGGTGCTACAAGAGAGGTAAACTGGGGAAGTACTACAAAAGAGGTAGACTACACAAGAGGTACAACATATACATTGTAAATTTAGAGTTGCAACAACCTCTAATAGTGAACGTGAATGATATGAAGAACCACCTTTGCTAGTTAGTAAACTGCCTCGGAATGTATAACACCGTTGAAGGAGGAGAACTTGAAAGTTCTGAAGGACCTTACATGTATTCTCAAGTATCCTCCTGTATCCTTCTGTGTCTGGATACAGGGAAGTTTGGTGAGAGATTTGAAAGTGTTGTGAAGTGTTGCAGAGTCTGTGGATGCTGGGAGATGCTTCTACAGCTTCAGTGAAGACTGCTTTATCTGTCGATATTTTCGAGGATCATCGTCCCCGCGGCCCGGTCTCTGACCTGAGCGTCCTGGTTGGTCTGGTCTGATTAACCAGGCTGTTCGATGCTGCTGCTAGCAGTTGTATCAAAGTCCAGCTTTTCTCAGAAAGTTTGAGAATGAGACATTTTGAGATTTATGAGATAATGAGGTACATGAAGTTGCTCGTTGTTACATAGTTTCAAAAGTTGCATGAAATACATGGTGAGTGTATGAGTGGAGAGTAAAAATACATTGTGAGTAAACTACATTGTGAGTAAAATATATTGCGTGTAAAATACACTGTAAAATACCTTGTGAATAAAATACATTGTAAAAAACATTGAGTAAAATACATTGAAAAATACGTTGTAAAATACATTGTGAATAAACTACATTGTAATATACAATGTGAGTAAATACATTGTAAAATACACTGAGCAAAATGCATTGTAAAATACATTGCGAGTAAAATTCATTGTAAAATACATTGTGAGTAAATACAGTGTAAAATATATTGTGAGTAAAATAAATTTTAAAGTACGTTGTGAATAAACTACACTATGAGTAAAATATATTGTGAGTACACTAAACTGTGGGAAAAATAAATTGTGAGTAAAATAAATTGCGAGTAAAACAATAAAAAAATAAGACTTCATTTAACTGTGAATTAACTACAACATAATAACTCACACAAAATATTACTGGCATAGCAACAAACCATTCGAGTCAAAGTTGTTGTTAACTCCCCCCCCCCCCCTTCCCTCAACACCCCCACCTCCCATACCCTCCCACCTGGTGGAGGAGGAACCCCTCCCCCATCACCCCACCTCCCCAACCCTGGTGGTGGAGGACCAGTGGTGGGTTAAGCCGGGGCCCAACAACCCGGATAGTGGTCCAGAACACCCCAACCCTAAGCTCAACACCCCATCCCTAAGCCCCTGACAAAGCCCATCATCCACAGCTCCGTAATCTCCCACAAACTCCTCTCTCTCCCACTGCCAGCTCCTGGGGGCGCTAGGCATTACCCAGCAAACCCTGGGCTTAAGGCCAGTGATTAACACAGGTGTACGTCAGGGCCAACTGTGTTGGCTTACTGTTTTAGAGCCTTCCTTGTACACTGCCGCCATGTGGCTCCCAGAGTAGTAGAGCTGACGTTTGTCTAGAGAGCAGAGCAATCACACGGTGACAACCTGAACGGAGTCACCACACAGTGATCAACACAACCACCACACACAGTGACCAACACCCCCCCCCCCATACACACACACAACCCCCCTCCCCCCACACACATATCCCCCCCCACACACACAACCCCCTCCCCCACACAAAACACCCCTCCTCCCTCACACACACAACCCCCCTCCATACACACACACAAAAAATTCCCCCCCCTCCCCGCACACATACACAACCCCCCCCCCACCTTGAGGTTACCTTGAGGTTACCTTGAGGTGCTTCCGGGGCTCAGCGTCCCCGCGGCCCGGTCGTCAACCAGGCCTCCTGGTTGCTGGACTGATCAACCAGGCTGTTGGAAGCGGCTGCTCGCAGCCTGACGTACGAGTCACAGCCTGGTTGATCAGGTATCCTTTGGAGGTGCTTATCCAGTTCTCTCTTGAACACTGTGAGGGGTCGGCCAGTTATACCCCTTATGTGTAGTGGAAGCGTGTTGAACAGTCTCGGACCTCTGATGTTGATAGAGTTCTCTCTCAGAGTACCAGTTGCACCTCTGTTTTTCAACGGGGGTATTCTGCACATCCTGCCATGTCTTCTGGTCTCATGTGATGTTATTTTTTGTGTGCAGGTTTGGGACCAGCCCCTCTAATATTTTCCACGTGTAAATTATTATGTACCTCTCCCGCCTGCGCTCAAGGGAGTACAGTTTTAGGCTCTTTAGTCGGTCCTAATAGTTTAGATGTTTTACTGAGTGGATTCTAGCAGTAAAGGATCTCTGCACGCTCTCCAGGTCAGTAATTTCTCCAGCTTTGAAAGGTGCTGTCATTGTGCAGCAGTACTCCACTCTAGAGAGCACAAGCGTTTTGAAAAGTATCATCATCGGTATAGCATCTCTAGTGTGAAAAGTTCTTGTTATCCAACCTGTCATTTTTCTTGCAGTTGTGACGGCTACTTTATTGTGTTCTTTAAAGGTAAGGTCTTCCGACATGAGTACACCCAGATCCTTTACATTGCCTTTTCGTTCTATGTTATGATTTGCCTGAGTTTTGTACGTGGTTTCCGTTTTTATATTTTCATTTTTTCCATAGCGCATGAGCTGGAACTTATCTTCGTTAAACACCATATTATTTTCTGTAGCCCATAGAAAGACCTGATCTACATCTGACTGGAGGTTCGCCGTGTCCTCTATGTTGCCTACTCTCATGAAGATCCTAGTGTCATCTACAAAGGATGATACAGTGCTATAGGTTGTGTTCTTGTCTATGTCCGAAATGAGGATGAGAGAAAGTACTGAAGCAAGCACAGTACCCTGGGGGACTGAGCTCTTCACGGTTGATGGGCTGGATTTTATTTTGTTGACTATTACACATTGGGTTCTGTTGGTCAGGAAATTGTAGATCCATCTGCCTATTTTTCCGGTAATTCCTTTTGAACGCATTTTATGTGCAATAACACCATGGTCACATTTATCAAAAGCTTTAATCAAATCTATGTAAATTACATCCGCGTTATGTTTGTCTTCCATAGCATCTAATGCCATATCATAGTGGTCCAGCAACTGCGACAGGCAAGAGCGCCCTGTTCTGAAACCATGTTGTCCGGGGTTATGGAGTTGCTGTGACTCCATGTAATTTGTGATTTTACTTCTTAGCACTCTCTCAAAAATTTTTATGATGTGCGATGTTAGCGCTATCGGTCTGTAATTTTTTGCCTCTGCCTTATTTCCTCCTTTATGAAGTGGTGCTATCTCTGCTGTTTTTAATATATCAGGAATAACGCCAGTATCTAGGCTTTGTCTCCACAGAATGTGGAGACAAAGCGACAGAGGCCCTCCACAGAATGTGGAGGGCCTGCGATAGTGTTTTTTTTTACAGTTCTTTATGAATATGGAGTTCCAAGAATCCGGGACTGGTACAGAGTGCATAGGCATACTGTTTATGGCTTCTTCAAAATCCACTGGGGATAGGGTGACGTCTGATATATGATTTGATGTTGGTATCGTATCCATGAAAAATTCATTTGGGTTATCAATCTTTAGTGTGTTTAATGGCTCGCTGAAAACAGAGTCGTACTGCGTCCTCAGTAGCTCGCTCATTTCTTTGTTGTCATCGGTGAAAGTTCCATCTCCCTTCCGCAGGGGCCCGATACTAGATGTGGTTTTTGATCTTGATTTTGCATAGGAGAAAAAATATTTCGGATTTCTTTCTATTTCACTGATGGCCTTTTGCTCTCTTTGCCTCTCCTGGGTTCTGTATGATTCTTGTACCTTCCGTTCAATTGTTTTTATTTCTCTACCTAACCTTCTTCGCCGTTCTTGAGATAGGGTGCGACTCTCAAGTTGTTCCGCGATTCGTTTTCTTCGCCTATATAGGGAACGACGTTCCCGTTCCAATCTGCATCTCTTCCTCTTTTTTCTTAGAGGTATGCGGTTTGAAAATATTTCTAGTGCTACTGAGCTTATTTTTTCCAGGCACTGGTTCAGGTTTGCATTTCCTAGCTGTTCTTCCCAGTTTATTTCTGTGAAGTCCTGGTTTATTCGCTCCCAGTTTATCTGTTTATTATTGAAGTTGAATTTGCTGAAATCTCCTCCACCGGGAATCTGGACTGGTTTTGAAGGTCTACTCCCCATGGTTGTCATAACTTCAATTAAGTTGTGATCTGAGTAACAGGTATTTGTAATCATTATGTTCCTGATCAATTCATCATTATTAGTGAAAATGAGGTCCAGCGTGTTCTCCTTCCTAGTTGGTTCTACTATTTGCTGGTTTAAGGCAAACCTGTCGCACATCCGTAGCAGGTCATTTGCATGTGCCTGTTCATTTAGGCTACTTCCTGGTATTCTTTCTGATATTACTGTATTAGCCAGGTGCTTCCATTTCAGGTGCCGTAGGTTGAAGTCCTCAAGCAGGATGATGTTCGGAGCTGGATTTGTGAGGTTTTCCAAGCAGTGTTCTATTTTCATTAGTTGGTCTTTAAACTGCTGAGGGTTTGCCTCCGGTGACTTATATACAAGGACAATAACTACATTTAGAATCTCTATTTTGATTATCAGCACTTCCACCATATCATTTGAGGTGTTTAGCAGCTCAGTACAGATGAGTGTGTCTTTGATGTAGAGGCTGACCCCACCCTGAAGCCGGTGTTTCCTATCATATCTGAAAAGATTGTACTCTGAGATCCATATTTCACCATCATGGTAGTCCTTTGTGTGGGTTTCTGTTAGGGCTGCAAACACTGCATTTGCCTCATGAAGGAGACCATCTATAAATTGAACTTTGTTGGTTTTGCGTGTTTTTATACCCTGGATGTTTGCAAATATAAATGATGTTATCGTGTTAGTGGAAGTGATGGAAGCCTTACTTGGTGTTAATATCTGAGGCTCTGATAAGGAGGCCACTGTGTTTGCGTCCAGGGTGTGTCGTTTTGGAAGTGATTCGTCCAGTTTTGGTTGTAGGACGGGTGTTGTCTGGTGTAGTACCTGTGTGCTTGTTGGTAATTTGAATTCCAGTCTTGTGGGTATCTCCGTTCCCCTCTGTAATCCTGTAGTGGTTCCATCTGACTGTTCCTCTCTCTTATATTTACTACTCTGTTTCTGCCTTCCTCTAAAAAATTTCCAGTAGTGTCATATTGATCTTCCCGTCTATAACGCTCTGTACCTCTCACATGGAATTCCGGACACTGAAGATTGTAGCATTTTTTGTCCCTAATTGAAAATTGACATAATTTAGGGTGGAAGTATCTACACCCTGTTTCAAAACGGCATGTACCCCTCGCCAACATGTTCCTGCATTTTCGAGGATGCAGAAAATGGCATTTTGCTCCTAATTTTCCATATTTGCATATTCCTTTAGCGTAGAATTTGCAAATGTGTTCCGGTTTTGCGTTTTTCAAGGTATTTATATCTGTGACTGTCTTGTCTACCTCTTTATTGGAGCCATCTCCGTTTTTCGTCCCAATTCCTTCATCTATGCACTCTGTCTCACTGTTGCTCTCATTGTTTATATTATCTGGCTCTGTAATATTGCTGTTATTTTGTACCACAATAGTCTCTTCCTCCACACTACTGCTGCAGTTCTCTAAACTATTTGTTCCTGAGTTTTGGTCGTTATCCAATGTTGACTTTTCCCAGTCCACATATATCACTGGTAACTTGTCTGTGAATGATAATCTCTGTGACTCGGGAATATTTTTCATCAGTTTAGTTATGTTCTCTAACATTAATCTGTCATGTTTGCAAACCCAGTAAATTCCTTGCCTTTTTGTGCATCCTGGAGCTAATTCTGTACAGCCCAGGTGGAATCTTATGTTACAGATGCAGCACGTTACGCCTGCATTTCGTTTTCCCAGTACTCCCGAACACTCGCCACACCTCTCCATTGTCTGGTGTATTGTGTTGTATTTGAGAGTCACTGTATGGATCACTTGTTGATGTCAGTCCTTTTAACTCTTTATAAAATTATATGTATATATATTTATATGTTTAATATTTATAATATTATATGTATACCGTATATTAGTAATATTATGTATGTTATTTTGTTCAGACTTTATGGCAGGTACTTAGCGTAGGGTAGCGAAGCTGGTCCCCGGTGAATACAGGTGACCTCTTGTTGTCCCAGGTTGATGTCACCAGTTTCCAGTTACCCGATTTATAACCACTGATGCCGCCCCTTGCCACTATTCTATATTTCTAGTATTCTATATTTATAATATTCTATGCACGATTTTCCTTCACTTCCAACTTATATGTTGTTGTGATACCCGTTCCACTTCACTGTTCCACGAATCACCGTTCACTATTTTTTTCCTAATACACGCATGTACACAAAGCCTCGTTCACTGGCTCACACGCGGTCTCCCGTTTATTCTCTATTTAACACAAAGTTCTATTGTTAATGACTATTTTCAATTTTCCAGCGGGTCACTATGCACTTTGTTATGTCTGTAATCAGTAATCCACGGCAGTAGTCCTAAAAATCCCGGTTAATGACACGATTTTAACGGAGCGCGCACGGTACGTCTTCCCCCTCCCTCGACCTCGACATCCCCACACACATATTCCAACTCCCACCGGCCTTAAAACCATAAGACCGGTTTAGCGTCGTTTTGGTTGGACAAACAAGTTCTAGCGACCCATTTTCCGAGCCAACATCTCAGCGAGTGCCACTGAAGTGTTCAACAACGCTGGAAGCTGGGAATTTCGTGAACTCTGAGGAGTAGAACTGTTTTCTGTGAAGAAAAAAATTCGCGTTGTGGCCGAATCTGCCGGAGGTGACAGCTGGCAGGGGCAGAGTTGACCCAGACTAGCGCCTTGAGAGGTCATGTTATCACAAGATAACGCTGTAAAAACCACATCTCTGGGATTTATTCACCTGTTGTGCCTGGCAGAATGAGGCAATTGGCACGTCTTCTATCTTAAGGGAGTCCTTTGCAACGATGGAAGCAGGAGGTGAAGCGAAATCACAGAATAACTTGGAGGAACTCTCAACTGAGAGAGAGGAACTCTCTGCCTCTCTCCAGAGCTATACATCTCGCCCCAGTTCTGCCTCTCACCCCAGCTCTGCCTCTCACCCCAGCTCTGACTCTCACCCCAGCTCTGACTCTCACCCCAGCTCTGACTCTCACCCCAGCTCTGACTCTCACCCCAGCTCTGACTCTCACCCCCCAGCTCTGACTCTCACCCCCCAGCTCTGACTCTCACCCCCCAGCTCTGATTCTCACCCCCCAGCTCTGATTCTCACCCCCCAGCTCTGACTCTCACCCCCCAGCTCTGACTCTCGCCCCAGCTCTGACTCTCGCCCCAGCTCTGACTCTCGCCCCAGCTCTGACTCTCACCCCAGCTCTGACTCTCACCCCAGCTCTGACTCTCACCCCAGCTCTGACTCTCACCCCAGCTCTGACTCTCACCCCAGCTCTGACTCTCACCCCAGCTCTGACTCTCACCCCCCAGCTCTGACTCTCACCCCCCAGCTCTGACTCTCACCCCCCAGGTCTGACTCTCACCCCCCAGCTCTGACTCTCGCCCCAGCTCTGACTCTCACCCCAGCTCTGACTGTCACCCCAGCTCTGACTCTCGCCCCAGCTCTGACTCTCGCCCCAGCTCTGACTCTCGCCCCAGCTCTGACTCTCACCCCAGCTCTGCCTCTCACCCCAGCTCTGTGGGGAAACTCCAGGCAGCTAATCTCTCTTTTTTAAATTGACTTTAATAAGATAAAGTTATGTCTTATTTATTTTTCTTAGTAAGAATTAATTGAGTGAATTGTATATACTGGTAAACTGCCTGAAATTATCTTACACACTAATATGGGGGACAATTGGTAGCCTAAACCACTTTGTTATGGCTCCTTCTTAAACTACCTATTGTTTACCTTTGATAATTATAATATACCACATGTGGTGGTCCACTTATTATTATATCATACCACATATGGTGGTCTAATCTACTAGTAATAATTACTAATTATGACTACTAATACTGATAATAATGGCTTAGCTGTGCCAGTAGTGTGGGCCTGGTAAGGCGTGTAGGTGTATCCTCCAGATTGGGTGTGGCTCTGTGCCTCTTTGTGCCACGTAATGGCGGCTGGTGGGAAGGACAAAGCTTGACAAACAATCGTTAATGTGTATGAACCAACTGTCTGCATAGATTCTTGTTGCTTCTCTCACAATTTACCTGTATGGAATGCAAGGAAATAATCAAAGTTCCCTAAACATATCAATTACAGGTATGGCATGAAATAGGTGGGTGTAATCTGGGGTACACGTACATTGTGGTATGTTTTATTCCTACATCGTGACCGCCTCTACCCATTGAATCAAAATGTGCACAAAATGATATACAATACTTGGTAAGACGGATACGATCGTTGTTGTGATGGTTGTTAGGCTGTGTTGCTGGTGGTTGACACGTAATTGGGGTGTCTAGTTGTTTCACCAGTCCTAGAGCCAAGTACAGCGTATGGCTGCTTTGTTATGATTCTGTCGCGGGAGTCTTGCTCTCAGTGGAGCCAACGCCCTAAATGCTGGTTCCTCACTCAAAGTAATTTTACATTAACAAGGGAACCTAGCTACAATTTGATGTAAATAATTATATTCAGTCTTATTGAATACTTTTTTGTTACTTCTAGATACTAAACTGGTCTATTAACAATGTTTCACAATGTAAATATACGATGACATCCATGATGTCACGGAGTCGATGACGTCACGGAGTCTCCCATTTTCCATCCTGAAGGGATTACAGACTAAGGGAGACTGTGTTATATGTATGTGTGTGTCGGTTTCCCGACAAGCTGTGCCTCTCACCCCAGCTCTGACTCTCACCCCAGCGCTGACTCTCACCCCAGCGCTGACTCTCACCCCAGCGCTGACTCTCACCCCAGCGCTGACTCTCACCCCAGCGCTGACTCTCATCCCAGCGCTGACTCATCATGCTGCTGCCATTTGTACCGTGACTATCACTGCTGCTACCATTGTAACGTGAGCCCAATGTTACCACTATAACCTTTGCTGATAACCACAACCGTAATTGTTGTCAATAATTGGTAACCCTTTAGGCTGTAATAATTGAACTGACATCACCCCAGAGAACTGGAAGAGTTCCATCACAGCAGAACATTCTCATCCAGTTATCTCGTGAAGGGGGGAATTGGGAGGAGGCGGGGTTGGAGGAAGGGGGAAAGGGGGAAAGGTGGAATGGGTTGGATGGGGGAATCGGGGGAAGAGGTAGGAGGGGGGAAGGGGGAGATTGGCCAATGTTAGAAACATCTCTATAGTTCTCACAGCACTGGATGGTAAGATCAGGTTACTCATAAATAAGTAATACAGCCGCCGCTCCTCCCGGACCTTTGATTATAGATTAAGTGACTCGGGAGGAGACAAGTCAAATAATACCGAGTGATGGGAACTTTAAACTTTTAATACTTTCTGGATATATGGAAATTCTAGATTTTTTTTGAGAATTAAAAAAGGGGGAAATTATGTTTACTCATAAAAATGCTCCTCAGATCACAGGATGATGTCCAATGCACTCCAAGATCAATGACTCAGAATATTTAATAGAAAGTATATAAAATACAACAGAGAAATGATTAACAGTAACTGTATTAATAGTCCAAAAAATAGATTAATCACTAGGCTAGTATAACAATCAATCGTAGAGGCATGGATAATGGAATTACAAATTGTACAGAGAATTCAACAGACCATTTACCTGTAATCTGCAACTAAGCAGGTGTTTGTGGCTTTCCTGGTTGACCCATCATCCCCTCCCTCTCCTCCTTACAACCCAATGCACATTGATCTTGAAAGGCGGCCTATCCCATTCCCAACACTCCCGAGGCAAATAGGCCTAGGTAACTCAACTATATATCTGAGCCCCACAATCTGATCTATTATGACAATGCTGGCAATTTACTTAATCAAGAAAACGGGGGAAAATTTATCACTACATGAATGACATAGACATAATATAGCCATATAGTTGTGTGCTATGTTATGACGTGGTTGGTAGCTCTGACCAGCCAACCTGAATTACCTCAGTTTATTACAAAAGCTAAATAAAATACTCTTAGGCAAAACTAAGGAATGAACCTTCACACACAATTGATGAAAAAGAACATAACAGCTTCATTGGGAAATTGCCTTAGTGAAATAATGACAGCATACATGATTTGTCTACAGATTAGAAACAAGGGTAATTGGCAGCCTTAACAACCACGTGGTCGTCGGACCTGACTGTTCGCCCTTCCCAACCGAGCATGGAAAATTAACTCCATGAATAATCATGATACCGGATGGTAACAAACATGTACCTTAAGACAACTTCATCCATCATATAACATAACTCCAGAAAGGACTCATTACAACAATATAGTCGTAATGAGTCATTACGACAATATAGTCGTAATGAGTCATTACGACTATATATGGAGTTGCGACCTGGTTGTCGTTGGGTGCCTGACCTCTCCCGTTGTTGGAGCCGACTCACGTGCGGCTCTCAGGAGTGTTGCTGGCGGAGGCCCTGTGCCGGGCTTTCCCTGTGTGGTGGGGTGCTCTTGCCCCGTGATGCGGTCTAGGACGATTGAGCTAGAGTATTCAGGTCATGCAGACTACCCTGCCATGGATACCACCTTGTTTGACATGTTGGGCATTGACTTTGGTGATATTTGTGGCGTCCAAAGGATCACGAAGCATCGGGCCGTGGTTAAGCTCTATACTGAGGAGGCCTATTGGGACTTTCTGCGTCGATTTGACCGACGCACGTTCCGGTTGCCGGGTGCTGCTTGGTCTGTGGTTATTTTGGTCCACAGTGGCTCTGCTACGCACGTCAGCGTCCACAGTGAGTTCCCTGAGGTGTTGTTACCGCGCTACTTTTGGTCGGGTGGTGTCCGTCTGGATGAATACCATGTCCTCCGGTCGACTGAAGGGCGTCCAGAACGGCATTCGCACGTTAGAGATGCGACTCAAGTCTGAGATTCCATCGTCGGTTATGTTGATGGGGTACTATCTCCGTGTGTACTGTGCCCAACAGCCGTGGACCTGCTTCCGTTGCAGCATGTTTGAGCACCAGACTGCAGGGTGCTCTGCAGGCGTCGTCGAGCTGGTGAATTTCTTCAACGAGGAGGACTTTTCCCCGCTGGTAGTTCAAGAGGACTTCGAGGATGAGGTTGATGTGTCCGCGGGCGCTGTCCCTCTACAAGAACCTGCTGTTGGGGATGTGGCTAGTGGGGATGGAGCATCGCTCATTGTGTCGTCGTCATGTATGTGTTCTGCGGCCGCCATGAGAGTTGTGGGCGTAGATGTGGTGGGGCGTGCGGCTCCTTCCCCTTCTGCGGCTGTTGTGGGTGGTGCCCCTGTGGCTTCGACATCTGGTGACACGCCTTTTCTACCTCCTCATCCTGCGGCTGTAGTCGACGCTTCTTCTGTGGCTTCGGAGTCTGCCAGTGTGCCACCTGTACCTGCTGTGCTGGCGAGGTGTGGGGGGGGGGGAGGTTCGCAGACTCCTGCTCTTGTTTATGGGCAGGTATCCCCTGTGGTCGCCGCCGCTGAGGTTTTACGTAGCCGTGAATTACATGCCCGAGCAGGGCTTCCTGCGCTTCTAGGGAATCGGGTATCGTGGAGGTGGAAAGTTCCAATGACCTGCTGTCGGACCCTAAGCGTTCGATGCGTACTGCCCCTGGGGGTCCCGCCTGGGTGGATGTGGCCGAGTGTGGTAGTTCCGTGTCTTCAGCTGACGAGGAAATGCATGGGAGTGCCTGGTGGCGGTGCGGCGGTGGAAGTGGCGGAAGTCCATTCAGCAGTGGCGCCTGATGGTGAAGGGCTTCAATGTTGATTCCTGTAGGTCACCCTGCGGCCCCAGCTGTGGGCTCCCCGAAAACATGGACTCGGTGGTGGTGCTTCGGAAGGATGCTGGCTCACAGGCCGTTGTGAAGTCGGGCTCTGTGCGGCAACGTTGTGTGTGATTATCCTGTGCAACCGCCTCATTCATTGTGTATGCATCGTCCCTGTGCCAAGAAGGTGTTCCCACCATTCCTTCCCATCCCTAATTCTTATCCTGGCCACTTCCAAGTGCTCTCTCTCTCCCGCCTTCTCTTTGGACGGTCGGGGATTGAACGCCGACCTGCATGAAGCAAGACCGTTGCTCTACCATCCACCTCAAGTGGTTGTACAAAAATCAAGTATATGATCTCTGATGCAATAGTTCCATGGAGATTACCAAGTAATAAGGAAACAAAGACAGCAAAGACAGGGAGGGAGGATTTGCACCCCCTAGTAAAACGTAAATGGAAGTTCAAGGAACTTGAAAATCAAAATGTATATTTTATTTATTTATTTATTTATTTATTTATATATCTTACATTTTTGTAAAGTCAGTAGCACGCATAACATTTCAGGCAGGTCTTTAATCCTAATATTCCCCGGAATACGACCAGCCAAATCGTTTGACATCCAGGTACGCAGATACACAATGTAAATATGCAGGCGATGAGTCACAATAACGTGGCTAAAGTATGTTGACCAGACAACACACTAGAAGGTGAAGGGACGACGACGTTTCGGTCCGTCCTGGACCATTCTCAAGGCGAGTGTGATGAGGAAGTAGAGACAGGCAATAAATAGGCAAGAGAGAGCTGAGAAGCAAAACACCTTACTTTGTTTATCACCTCTCTCATGCCTATTTATTGCCTGTCTCTACTTTCTCATCACAATCGACTTGAGAATGGTCCAGGACGGACCGAAACGTCGTCGTCCCTTCACCTTCTAGTGTGTGGTCTGGTCTGGTCAGTGTAAATAGATACGCAGTCGTCTCCATCACTGAGACTCTTGACAGCTGATGGGAGAAGTTGGTGGTCCTTCTACGTGGGGAAGTGGGAGTTGTGGAAATAAACTTCTCATCACAGCGTGTACAGAAGGACACAAGAGAAAGGGGAGGAGATACGCCAAGTCTACACGACCTGATCTTCACCCAGACTGGGAACTTGGAGCACTAAATACCACTAGGAGCCAGTGATCATTGTGTCCTGGTGTTTCACTTTTTGATCGAACTTAAAACAGTACCCATACGACAAGGAGTGAGAGAAAGGAGAGTAAGCTATAGAAAACGGGATTACATGTGAGAGAGAGTAGCTGGGAAGAATACAATGGGAAGAAGAACTTAGAGGGAAAACAGTCTAGGAAATGATGGACCAAGACAAACTGAAATGCAAAGAAGCTGAAAAGAGATTCATACTAACAATAAGAAAAACATGGGAATGGATATAGTAACCTATAGTTCAATAGACAGTGCCAATAAGCAAAAACGAAAAGCCAGAAGGAGTAGAAGCATTACAAAGATCAAAGAACAGAGAAAACCCGGAATAGATGCAACACGGCAAGGAATGAATACATAAATATACGAAGAATGTTGGAAAGAAACTGTGAAAATGAAATTGCCTCTAAAGCAACCAAAACTCCTACACAGTCGTATAAGAAGGAAATTAACAGTGAACAACCACGCAACTAGATTATGAAAATGGGGAGGTAAAAATAAAAGAAATGACAAGGAAATTTGTAAGTAACTTAATGCCATGGAGTTGACCCACCAAAGCCTGAAGAGCTTGCCGTGCTCGACCAGAAGGTTACCTAAATGAAAGACTTCAATATTGAGGCAACAGCAGAATAAGGAAGCAACTAGCATCAATAAACTAAAGTAAAGCTAAAAGACCACACAACGTGGATGCCAAGAACAGCGACACAGGTCCTAAGTGTGCCCTTAGTATTGATCTTTAATGAGTCACTAACAAACGGCGAATTGCTCACATGCTGGAGGAAGGCAATGGGTTACTAATTTGCAAAAGATGGAGAAGAAGCACTTAACTACAGACTAGCGCCACTGAAGAGCATTCCTTGCAAAGTCCTCGGAAGAAGAGAGAGAATAGCATTACACACCTGGAGAAATCAGGTAAGTAAGAAACGTCAACAATGCTTTAGGGAAGGAAAATCCCTAAAGTATGAAGTTGGTGCCTTACGAACCTACTGGAGTTGTATGACAAAGCAACGAAAATAAAGAAGGACATAGAAAGTTGGGCAGATTACATATTTCTGGACTGCCAAAAAGCGTTTGATATAATACCTCACCTTACAGAACGGAGGGAGTTAGCGAAAAAGCACTAACATGGGTAAAGAATTACATAACAGATAGGAGCCAGAGAGTACCAATGACGAGAAGGAAGTCGGAATAACGTAGGTTGTGTACCTCAAGAATCGGTGCTGGGACCCATTCTATTCCTCATTTGCGTAAACTATTTATCTACTGAGATGAGTCTTATATATGCCAATGTTTGCAAGCAATGCAAAACTAACGAGAAGAATCGTGACAGATCAGGAAAGTCAGACTCTCCACCACAACTTAAACAAGATGCAGAGTTGGTCTGAGAAATGGTTACTGGAGTTCAACACCAACAAGTGTAAGGTGATAGAAATGGGAACAGGGATCAGGGGAACCAAAAGGCCAATACACAAAAGAGAGGAAACTACTTCCCTAAAACGACTAGAGAAAAAAGCCTGAGAGTGGACTTAACACTAAGCTTAATTGTTCTTGCTGAGGCCTATGTTAGCGATATTCCCTTGGCTATGATTACCTTTATTACTGTCCCTTCCTAGTTATTTGTCTGCTTACTTTGTCCTGTATATTTTATTCTTGAATACCTCAATATCCACTTAAGCTTCTTGGAGGCATCAATATCCATTTGAGTTCGCCTTGTATACCACAGTATAAATTGAAGTTCGCCTTGTATACCACAGTATAAATTGAAGTTCGCCTTGTATACCACAGTATAAATTGAAGTTCGCCTTGTATACCACTGTATAAATTGAAGTTCGCCTTGTATACCACAGTATAAATTGAAGTTCTTCTTGTATACCACAGTATCCATTGAAGTTCTCCTTGTATACCACAATATCCATAAGTTCTCCTTATATACCTCGATATACATTTACGTTCTCTTTGTGAGCCTCACCTCGAGTGAAAGAGGGCTCTGGCGATCTTTGTCTGGAAGCCGTAGGTGTTGGACTCGGTCGTCCACCTCCTGGGGCTCGTGCTGCCCAGGCTCTATTTTAGGAAGCTGGGGTCGTTCTTGCCCTTGCTGGGGTGGTTCTTCTCCGGCCCCGACCAAGGCGGTCTCTGGGTTTGGAGCCACTGTGCCTTCTTTTACCAACTTAGAGGTAAACTTCGGAGCAGGAGCCCCCTGGACAGTTCGTTGTTGCCTTCAACCTCGTTCTAACAGTTCCTGCGACGGCGCTGGAACCAATCGTATTGGCGTTTGCATTTCCATTGGAGACTTTCGGTGCCGTGGAGAGGGGAAGGGGCTGCTGCATGGGGTGATATCTTCTCCCCGTATTAACCTACCCTGGCTTTGCGCCCTGGAGAGGCCACTCCAGACCAACAACCAGAGCGCAACTCAATAGTCTCCTGAGACTTGTGTATGCCTACTACTGTGCCACAGTACACCCCTTAAATTCCCCTCGTATACCTCAGTGTTCCCTTAAGTTCTTCATATATATCACAACATCCATTTAAGTTCTCCTTGTATCACTCAGTATGTAGTAAGCTTTTCATAAGGTCACTAGATGATAAAGTGCTGAGCGTTTCCGCCTCCTGGGAATTAGAGCTGACTCTCCCGCTCTCAGTAACACCAGTCATCAGAATATTCAGAAGCAATATTCCCTGCCAGGCCTCCTGCCGACCGCTGGTGCATGCTGGGAACTTATGAATTATTTTATTAATAAACAGGTGGCAGATGCACCGCACTGCAGTTTCCAAGCTGAAACGTCGAAAGCTGTCAAACTGGTAAACACAATTTCGTTGGAATACATTAATTTGGATAAAGAGTTGTGGAGCAGTTTCTACCTCTGATATTAAGCTCCGGTAGTCTAATATGGAGATGAGGGAGGGAATTATCAGGGGAAGGCGCCAAGCCATTACGACTGTATAGCATTGGGAAGGGGTCAGGATAAGGATTTGGGATGGGACGGGGGGAAGGAATGGTGCCCAACCACTTGGACGGTTGGGGATTGAACGCCAACCTGCATGAAGCGAGACTGTCGCTCTACTGTCCAACCCAAGTGGTTGGGCATAATATGGAGATGAATGGGCACCAACTTATCAATTAATACCAATCATTTATTATTATGAAAGAACTGTACACACTCGACTAACAACGTTCAAATCCCGACAAACTATGAATCCTTACGGGGTCACTATATCCCGTGCTACATGGAAATTTTGTTCCGAGTAGTTGAATTTAAAACAAAACAACAACAGTACAGTTTCATCACTTGAGAATGAACCAAGTAGGTTCGAAACGTTGTGTAAATGTATAATAAGTGGAATACATTCGACAGTTAATTATTTCTTTTAATTTACCTCAAACATATATGACATCAGAGAAATCCTCTTCCAATTAAACCAAGATTCAGGAGCACTAGTCATGAGGGATAGAAGCCTTAAAAAAGAAAATAATAAATAAAGAATATGCAGTCATGTTCCATGAAATATGTCTAAATGAAAACCTGCTGCCACTATGCAGTATATAATATATATATATACATATATATATATATATATATATATGCGAACAAGCCTGAATGGTCCCCAGGACAATATGCAACTGAAAACTCACACCCCAGAAGTGACTCGAACCCATACTCCCAGGAGCCACGCAACTGGTATGTACAAGACACCTTAATCCACTTGACCATCACGACCGGACATAATGAGGTGATAGCCGAGGCTATTTGAACCACCCCACCGCCGGCACTCGGATAGTAATCTTGGGCATAGCATTTGTGAGAAAACTCACAAACTGGTAAAATGCTATGCCCAAGATTACTATCCGAGTGCCGGCGGTGGGGTGGTTCAAATAGCCTCGGCTATCACCTCATTATGTCCGGTCGTGATGGTCAAGTGGATTAAGGCGTCTTGTACATACCAGTTGCGTAGCATCTGGGAGTATGGGTTCGAGTCACTTCTGGGGTGTGAGTTTTCAGTTGCATATTGTCCTGGGGACCATTCAGGCTTGTTCGCATTTGTGTTCCTCACGTGTGCCCCAAAGAATGAGGTGATTTGGTAAAATGCTATGCCCAAGATTACTATCCGAGTGCCGGCGGTGGGGTGGTTCAAATAGCCTTGGCTATCACCTCATTATGTCCGGTCGTGATGGTCAAGTGGATTAAGGCGTCTTGTACATACCAGTGCGTGGCATCTGGGAGTATGGGTTCGAGTCACTTCTGGGGTGTGAGTTTTCAGTTGCATATTGTCCTGGGGACCATTCAGGCTTGTTCGCATTTGTGTTCCTCACGTGTGCCCCAAAGAATGAGGTGATTTGGTAAAATGCTATGCCCAAGATTACTATCCGAGTGCCGGCGGTGGGGTGGTTCAAATAGCCTCGGCTATCACCTCATTATGTCCGGTCGTGATGGTCAAGTGGATTAAGGCGTCTTGTACATACCAGTTGCGTGGCATCTGGGAGTATGGGTTCGAGTCACTTCTGGGGTGTGAGTTTTCAGTTGCATATTGTCCTGGGGACCATTCAGGCTTGTTCGCATTTGTGTTCCTCACGTGTGCCTCAAAGAATGAGGTGATTTGGTAAAATGCTATGCCCAAGATTACTATCCGAGTGCCGGCGGTGGGGTGGTTCAAATAGCCTCGGCTATCACCTCATTATGTCCGGTCATGATGGTCAAGTGGATTAAGGCGTCTTGTACATACCAGTTGCGTGGCATCTGGGAGTATGGGTTCGAGTCACTTCTGGGGTGTGAGTTTTCAGTTGCATATTGTCCTGGGGACCATTTAGGCTTGTTCGCATTTGTGTTCCTCACGTGTGCCCCAAAGAATGAGGTGATTTGGTAAAATGCTATGCCCAAGATTACTATCCGAGTGCCGGCGGTGGGGTGGTTCAAATAGCCTCGGCTATCACCTCATTATGTCCGGTCGTGATGGTCAAGTGGATTAAGGCGTCTTGTACATACCAGTTGCGTGGCACCTGGGAGTATGGGTTCGAGTCACTTCTGGGGTGTGAGTTTTCAGTTGCATATTGTCCTGGGGACCATTCAGGCTTGTTCGTATTTGTGTTCCTCACGTGTGCCCCAAAGAATGAGGTGATTTGGTAAAATGCTATGCCCAAGATTACTATCCGAGTGCCGGCGGTGGGGTGGTTCAAATAGCCTCGGCTATCACCTCATTATGTCCGGTCGTGATGGTCAAGTGGATTAAGGCGTCTTGTACATACCAGTTGCGTGGCATCTGGGAGTATGGGTTCGAGTCACTTCTTGGGTGTGAGTTTTCAGTTGCATATTGTCCTGGGGACCATTCAGGCTTGTTCGCATTTGTGTTCCTCACGTGTGCCCCAAAGAATGAGGTGATTTGGTAAAATGCTATGCCCAAGATTACTATCCGAGTGCCGGCGGTGGGGTGGTTCAAATAGCCTCGGCTATCACCTCATTATGTCCGGTCGTGATGGTCAAGTGGATTAAGGCGTCTTGTACATACCAGTTGCGTGGCATCTGGGAGTATGGGTTCGAGTCACTTCTGGGGTGTGAGTTTTCAGTTGCATATTGTCCTGGGGACCATTCAGGCTTGTTCGCATTTGTGTTCCTCACGTGTGCCCCAAAGAATGAGGTGATTTGGTAAAATGCTATGCCCAAGATTCCTATCCGAGTGCCGGCGGTGGGGTGGTTCAAATAGCCTCGGCTATCACCTCATTATGTCCGGTCGTGATGGTCAAGTGGATTAAGGCGTCTTGTACATACCAGTTGCGTGGCATCTGGGAGTATGGGTTCGAGTCACTTCTGGGGTGTGAGTTTTCAGTTATATATATATATATATATATATATATATATATATATATATATATATTGTGACGATAATCTCCTTCAAGAGATTGAGCCTGCTCTTCCCTCCAAAATACGTCGATATAAATCCCTATACAACTAATATGGAAGAAATATCCAACAACAACACCAAGTTTTGCCAGAAGCGCAAAACGTATGCAGCCAGGAACACCTGCTCCACCTCGAACCACCAAACTACCTATCTTGTCGCCTACTCATCGCTGATTGGCTGCGGGTCCAGTTGCAACTGCACTCCACCCACCACACTACTTGATGTCTGGGGCCACACGACCACCAGATCTCAGAATATCCAGTGCTTTCATCAGGTTAAAACGTCTCGTTGGTAGACTAAGCTGTGGCTTACGTGTACTAAGAGAGGTGATAGCTTAAAGCCAATATTCCTGCACCTCTTATTTGATTGTATATTGCTCACTTGTTATTACTCACTTGTCTTAACGTAACTTTTCATTTTGTCATTTGATTACTCTTACTATTTTGATTGATTGATTTTATTATACGAATTTGTATGTCCATTTTATTCATGTTTTGCTTTTCTAACGTAATTAAAATTTCATTGTTAAATTTACTTGTGTTTTGTGTGTCTTCTCATTACCTTACCACAGACGAAGTTCCAGATTTTCTATTTTTTGTTTCTATATGTGACGAGGCCATACCCCTAGCTTTTGAACAGCCGAACACCAACGCGTTACCGTCACAATATATATATATATATATATATATATATATATATATATATATATATATATATATATATATATATATATATATATTTATTTATTTATTTATTATTAAATATGACCGAAAAAGTAAGATTAATATTTCTAACAAGAATTTTCTCGATCTTTCTTATGTTTATTTTCACTGTTGATGGTAATTGAAAAATCAATTCTCCAAAATTCATTTTTATTTCTAGTCTGACGCGACACTTGAACGCGTTTCGTAAAACTTATTACATTTTCAAAGACTTTAGTTTACACACATACAACTGTAACTGAAAAGAGTTCAAACAGCTTCGATTTTATACCTGCATTTGTGTGAGGTGATATGTAACAACAGTTTTGGATGAGGTGAAAACAAACTTTCAACACAAGACAGAACACGAAACAATGGGTATAATATTTTGAAAGTTAAAGGGAAGAATGGAAGTAACTGCAAAGGGCCTATTGGCCCTTATTTCTTGATGCTTCTATATTGGAGCGGAGTCTTGAAGTGGGTAGAAGATAGTTGTGCATTAATTGGCTGTTGATTGCTGGTGTCGACTTCTTGATGTGTAGTGCCTCGCAGATGTCAAGCCGCCTGCTATCGCTATATCTATCGATGATTTCTGTGTTGTTTGCTAAGATTTCTCTGGTGATGATTTGGTTGTGGGAAGAGATTATATGTTCCTTAATGGAGCCCTGTTGCTTATGCATCGTTAAACGCCTGGAAAGAGATGTTGTTGTCTTGCCTATATACTGAGTTTTTTGAGGCTTACAGTCCCCAAGACTGCAAGCCTCAAAAAAACACAGGGAACACGGGCCACAGGGATAAGAGCCTCGTTGGACGTAGAATCACTGTTTACCAACGTACCTGTGGATGAAACAATCGGGATGATAGCAGACAGAGTGTATCGTGATCCGGCCTGTACTCCTCTTGACATACCAGAAAACATTCTAAGGAAACTACTCCAAGCTTGTACTAAAGAGGCACCCTTCTTGAGCCCGGATGGGCACAAGTATAAGCAAGTAGATGGGGTCGCCATGGGTTCTCCCCTAGGTGTCCTGTTTGCGAACTTCTACATGGGCACCATCGAGCAAAAAAGTCTTAGTCGACATGAACTTGAAACCCGCCATATACTACAGGTATGTTGACGACATTTTTACACAGGTACCTGATGTCAGACATCTGCAGGAGCTGAAGGAGGCATTTGAGCAGAATTCTGTGTTGCGTTTCACTTACGAGATGCAGAAGGATGGGAAGTTGCCTTTTCTAGATGTAACAGTCATGGAAAGGGGCGGAGGTTTCCACACTGCAGTCTACACTAAGGAAACAAACATAGGAATGTGCCTAAATGCCAACAGCGACTGCCCAGACAGGTACAAGAGGAGTGTCGTTAACGCTTATGTCGACCGTGCTCTCAGCCACAGCTCAGGATGGAAGCAAGTCAACGAAGAACTCTGTAGGGTATGGCAGGTCCTAGTCAACAACGGCTTCTCCAATGGTTTCGTTGAAGACATCATAAGAAGGAAAGTGAAAAGCCATGCAACCTCTGAAGAGAACTAACACAACACCTATACCCCCTATTAGACTATTTTACAGGAACTTCTTTTCCACAGCTCATAAAACGGAGGAAAGGGTCCTGAAAAAAATTGTTAATAGAAACGTTATCCCTACAGACAAAAATCAGAGGATACAACTGACGATTTACTATAAAACCAGAAAAACGGCCATCCTACTCATGAGAAACTCTCCAGACACAAAACAGAACGCTTTAAAAGAGACTAACGTCGTCTATGCCTTCAAATGCCCTCTTGGAGACTGTAAGCTCCAAAAAACCCAGTATATAGGCAAGACAACAACATCTCTTTCTAGGCGTTTAACGATGCATAAGCAACAGGGCTCCATTAAGGAACATATAATCTCTTCCCACAACCAAACCATCGCAAGAGAAATCCTAGTAAACAACACAGAAATCATCGATAGATACAGCGATAGCAGGCGGCTTGACGTTTGCGAGGCACTACACATCAAGAAGTCAACACCAGCAATCAACAGCCAATTATTGCACAACTATATTCTACCCACCTCAAGACTCCGCTCCAATATAGAAGCATCAAGAAATATGGACCAATAGGCTTTCTACAAACACTTCTATTCAATATCCATTGTTTCGTGTTCTGTCTTGTGTTGATGTAATTAATACCTTATTAATATCACCTCTTGTTCTGTCTTGTGTTGATGAAATTAATACCATATTAACGCCACATCTTGTTCTGTTTTGTGTTAATGCCACATCACCCCTTCCACCTCACTCAAATGTAGATATAAAATCGGAGATGCGTAAGTTCTATTCAGTTGTGTATTTGTGAACTAAAGTCTTTGAAAATGTAATAAGTTTTACGAAACGCGCTCGTGTCGCGTCAGACTAGAAATAAAAATTAATTTTGGAGAATTGATTTTTTATTTACCTCCAACAGTGAAAAGAAATGTACGAAAGATTGAGAAAATTCGTGTTAGAATTATTAATCTTACTTTTTCGGTCATATTTAATAATATATGTCTACAGGAAAGACTGCTACCAAAATATACTAATATATATATATATATATATATATATATATATATATATATATATATATCTATATATATATATATCTATATATATATATATATCTATATATATATATCTATATATATATATATATATATATGCGAACAAGCCTGAATGGTCCCCAGGACATATGCAACTGAAAACTCACACCCCAGAAGTGACTCGAACCCATACTCCCAGAAGCAACGCATCTGGTATGTACAAGACGCCTTAATCCACTTGACCATCACGACCGGACAAAATGAGGTGATAGCCGAGGCTATATGAACCACCCCACCGCCGGCACTCGGATAGTTATCTTGGGCATAGCATTTTACCAAATCACCTCATTCTTTGGGGCACACGTGAGGAACACGTGAGCAAACACGTGAGCACGTGAGGAACACACGGGAGCAAATTCGCATTTGTGTTCCTCACGTGTGCCCCAAAGAATGAGGTGATTTGGTAAAATGCTATGCCCAAGATAACTATCCGAGTGCCGGCGGTGGGGTGGTTCATATAGCCTCGGCTATCACCTCATTTTGTCCGGTCGTGATGGTCAAGTGGATTAAGGCGTCTTGTACATACCAGATGCGTTGCTTCTGGGAGTATGGGTTCGAGTCACTTCTGGGGTGTGAGTTTTCAGTTATATATATATATATATATATATATATATATATATATATATATATATATATATATATATATATATATATTATATATATACATACGTACATACATACATAAAGAACGTATTAAGTAAATAGACTTCAGAATGTCAACTTTTGACCAAATCCTATTTAGATCCCCTTTGTTATGACTGACGTATGTAAATGAAGGAGAGGGTCTGACACCCTTACTCTTCACCTTTACAGGAAAAGCAAGTTAAGCATTTTGTCTCTCATCACGAGGAAGATTTCCATTTTATGGGATTATCTTTGTCATTCATTTCATCCATCAAATGGATTTATATCCATTCTGAAGTACGGAGATCAAAACTAAAGTGTATAATATAACAGTAGCCTAACATGGAGAAAATAAAGCTGATGAATAATATTAAATATCTTTTTGCTTAAGCTTCAGGTAATCAATCCCAGTGTTGTCGGAAAATCCGACACCATTTAATAATCATACAGATAATAGCTGTGTTGTATAAACAAGTTACCCATAGAAAACGTAACTTGTAGTGGAATTACCGTCTAAAGAAAACGGGATATCATCACCACATACTATTATAATTCACCAGCTATTCTGCTGGGAATTATTCTTAAATAAATTAGTCTTTGGACTTTACCGTCATAAAAACATCTTATATAAATTAACTTAATTATCAATATTAAAGTAGAGTAAATGTGACCCTTCTATCACTTTCTGAAATCTGGACAAAGTAGGCCAGGCGTGAGGGAGGAAGGAGGGAGCCATTGTTGTGTCACCTCCGAGACGTGTGGAGCAAATTTGGCTCCTATCATTCTGGACAATGTCGGCCAGGCGTCAATAGTATGGAGTGTTAGATGCAGCCATTGTTGAGACTAGACCAGAGGCTCACACGGGAGCAAATTCGGCTCCTGTTAATTTACTTGGACGTAGTGTTATGGAAACCAGAAGTGTACCATTATCAACACGCTGTCTACAAATTCAAGTTAAGTGTTCTTTCCGAAACCCATTATCTATCATTAGTGGCCATTAATGTCCTTGGGTAGGGTTAGCCGGTTAGAACGCGAAATCGCCTCAAACTAAAGGTAATTAAGCCAGGTCTTCAATGTTCCATGTACTGTATAGTGTTTTCTCTGATATAGCTTGTCATATATAGGATTCTGGCTTCACAGGTAGCGCACTTTTGACAGGTCAAGACGACGAGGAAGATTTTGTGCACCAGTTACTGGGTGATATGGAAGCTACCTCAAAGAGGATAATTTGGTGTCTACACCCTAGTTATACCTGGTGGACTAACCTGCTGTACTATAAGATAAGGAACCTTTTCAATGTATGTAGTTAATACTGTAGTTTGATTGGCTGCATATATATTAATTTAATAAACCCCCCTAATGTGTAGAGGATCGATTTGTGAGATTATGAGATTATTGCAGAAATACAGTCCACTTATCATTATACAAATTGCTATCGAAGTATATAAATTAACGTAAATATAAATTCATATAAATTAAATAAATACAAATCTCACAGGTCGGTTCCCACAAGTGTCATATTTACCTTTTCCCATTCATTTATGGATTTATTTTTGGGCTTAAGATCTCAACTAATCATGACTATATATTTATTTATTTATTTATTTATTTATGCATATACAAGAATGTACATAAGGAATGTGAGGATACAAATATGGTAATTACAGTCTTGTAAAGCCACTAGCACGCGCAGCGTTTCGGGCAGAGAGGATATCTTTCTTACTTTCAAACTTGACAATTCAAACATTGTTAAGCATCTGGAAACTAATATAATTAACCCCAGAATCCTACATTTTCTCAGAATTCAACATCATCTGTGAATCTTTTGTCCAATTTTAAAGTTTAACTATATCATGATGCCACGATCTCGTTTCTTATAATTTTTTTCCCGTCCAATCTTGTGTATCATCTATAAATATGTAAATGTTACTCATCAGTCCAGAGTCTAGAACGTTGAAATTGGTGGTAATAACAGAGGCCGATCCCGTGTGAGAAGATATACTCCCAGCCCTTGGGGCACCATAATATAATTAAAGCCAAAGACACTTCTGCCTGTGGGATATAATGGGAGCCGCGTGGCTATCGAAACTGATGCCGCCCGAGAAGATATCGTCTTGAAGGCCAAAATCTACTACAAGTGACATGTATGTTAACACTAAACTGTGTATAGATGTTGTGACGATAATCTCTTTCAAGAGAGATTGAGACTGCTCTTCCCTACATCATTACGTTGTAAAGTACAAGATACTATATAGAAGATACGTCCACCAGTATCGCCAAACGTTTTGCCCAGGAAGCAAATCGTACCATGCACACCCCGACACCAGCCACAACCGCCGTAACCAGCAAACTGCTTATCCTCCGCCTGCCTGTTGCTGATTGGCTGATGTCTCGCTGCACCTGCACTCACCACCACCACCGAGAGTCGACATCTGGGCAGCAGCACGCCGTACTCGTCAGAATATCTTTGTGCTCCTTGGAGTTGACATCTCTCGCTAGCAGACTAAGCCTTGGCTTTCGTGTACTAAGGGAGGTGGCAGCTTGAAGCCAGTATTCCAGCACCGCACATATTAATTTATATTGTTATCACTATTTTTGCATTCTGGTCTTAGAGTAACTTTTCATTGCCAGTTATTATTCATGTTATTTTGTTTGTTGACCAGTGTTGAATTTTATGAGATTGTCTTTATTCATGTCTTGTTTTCTAGAGTAATTATAATTTCATTGTTTATATACGTGTGTTTTGTGTGTCTTCCCATTACCTTACCACAGACGAAAGGACAAACTTTTCTCTTTTTTTTTTGGTTATGTGACGAGGCCCTGCCCCCAGCTTTTGAAACAGCCGAACACCATCGCTTTACCGTCACAATGTGCATTGAAAACAACGAAAATATATTGAACGTTAATGTCGGAAATTTCTAAATTAGTTGGAATAACAAATTGAGAACCTATAGAATTTCTAAGACCTCTTTTGCATATTATATATATTAATTTGTATATTTTGAAATACAGTACAGAGGGGTATAGATTGAAAAAAGTACTAAAATCGGGCACAATATAAATTCAAAGTTAGTGTGGGTAATTACATCGAGGTTCCATTATGCTTTAACTACAGAAAAAATATCAAATATTTTTTTTATAATAAATAGAGGGGAAAAACATTTCAGTCAGATAAATGTAAATATTTAAGTTTCGAAGGAGATGGCAAATAAATTATAAACTAAATATCGTGGAAATCGGGAAACTCGTTTGGAAAACTGCCTGGGATCATATCTAGTGAAAACACCCGTTAATAGATACATAGGCAGCACAGCTCTAAATCTCTATGTGTTAGCAATACGAATACTGAAGACATTCTGTAGCTTTACCTTGTACTAATTTATTTATTTATTTATTTATTTATTTATTTATATACAAGAAGGTACATTGGGTTTGTAAGAATACATTGGATAGTACAGTATTTACATTCTTGTAAAGCCACTAGTACGCACAGCGTTTCGGGCAGGTCCTTAATCTAGCAGATAATTTTAAGTAGGTAATTTCAATCAGAATTAAAAAATGATAAAGATACATTACAAGAGAAAAATGAGATGAGAGAGATAAGTAGGTATATTAAAGCACATTGTTATATTAAAGCTCTGATTGATTACATTGACAGCTTGATTAGTAATTTAAACAAGGTTAATAGACACCATACAGCAGATTAACAGCACATATAAGACAGCAATGATCACAATGGTAAAGATGTTCAGATTGGGTACATAAAGATTGGGAGACTGGGTAGCAATTGATACAGTGCAATTTTAAGGCAAAAAGTGAAAAACAATGAAGATGAAATTAGGTACTTTTTAATATTGATTTTGAATTATGTAAAAGTTGGACAGCTTTTCAATTCAGTAGGGAGTGAGTTCCATAAACTGGGTCCCTTTATTTGCATAGAGTGTTTACACAGATTAAGTTTAACTCTGGGGATATCAAAGAGATATTTATTTCTGGTGTGGTGATAATGGGTCCTATTACATCTGTCCAAGAAGAGTTTCAGACAAGGATTTGCATTTAAGAACAGGGTTTTGTAAATGTAGTTGACACAAGAGAATTTGTGGAGTGAGATTATGTTTAGCATGTTTAGGGAGTTAAACAAGGGGGCTGTGTGTTGTCTGAAAGCAGAATTTGATATTATTCTGATAGCAGATTTTTGCTGGGTGATGATGGACTTGAGGTGGTTTGCAGTGGTTGAACCCCATGCACAGATACCATAGTTGAGATAGGGATAGATTAGTGCATAATATAGAGAGATGAGAGCAGAGTTAGGAACATAATATCTGATTTTGGAGAGTATACCAACTGTTTTAGAGACTTTCTTAGTTATGTGTTGTATGTGGGTACTGAAGTTGAGTCTCTTGTCTAGGAATATGCCAAGAAACTTTCCATCATTTTTATTGCTAATGTTTACATTGTCAATCTGAAGCTGAATTGCATTTGTAGATTTGCTTCCAAATAGGATGTAGTAGGTCTTTTCTATGTTAAGTGTTAGTTTGTTGGTTGACATCCATAAGTGGACTTTTTTTAGTTCATTATTAACAACACCATTTAGTGTATGTGGGTTGGGGTTGGAGTAGATGAGGGTAGTATCATCAGCAAACAAAATAGGTTTCAGAATGTTAGAGACATTAGGCAGATCATTAATGTATATAAGAAAAAGAAGAGGTCCCAAGATGCTGCCCTGTGGCACTCCAACAGTTATTGGTAGAATGGGAGAGATTATATTATTGATGGCTACACATTGGTGTCTATCACTAAGATAGGATTGGATATAGTCCAGTGCAACTGCCTCGGATTCCATAATGATGGAGTTTACTTACGAGGTAATCGTGATTAACAGTATCAAAGGCCTTTCTCAGGTCAATGAAGAGTCCAATTGGAAACTCATTTTTGTCAAGAGCTGAGTAAATTATATCAAGGAGACTAATAATTGCATCGTTGGTAATCTTTTGAGAGCGGAATCCAAACTGACAGGGGCTAAGAATGTCGAATTTTACGAGATAGGAGTAGAGCTGTTTGTAGATAATTTTTTCAAATATTTTTGATAGTATGGGTAGGTTCGATATTGGTCTATAGTTGTTTATGTCTGACGGATTACCTCCTTTATGAACTGGCGTTACTCTTGCTTTTTTAAGGATATCAGGGAAGGTATGACACTCAAGGGATTTGTTGAACAGCAGAGCTATAGGTGGCGCAAGGGCATGGGAGGCGCACTTGTATACAATGGATGGGATTTCACTGATGTTCCCAGTTTTGGTTTTTAGTGAGTGTATGATGGACACAACATCTGACGGGCTGACTCGTGAGAGGAGAAGAGAGTTTGGATAGCTGCCTGAGAGATATGTGTTGATATGTGTCTGAGTCTGTGGGATTTTACTTGCAAGGTTAGCACCAATCGATGAAAAGAAACCATTAAATTCATTCGCCATTTCTAAGCCAGATGACAGTGTAAGGCCATCCTTAGAGAGTGTTATCTGGTTGTGGGAGTGTTGTTTAGTTCCCAGGATGTTAGAGATGGTATTCCATGTGCTTTTCATGTTGCCTTTTGCTTCTTTGAATCTAGTCTCATAATATGAAAGTTTTGCTTTTCTTATGATACTGGTAAGCACTGACGAGTACCTTTTAACTACTTCCATTGAAACTAGGCCACTCCTAAATTTCTTTTCGTATTCCATGTTTTTTGTTGATTGATTTAATTATGCCACTTGTGAGCCACGGGTTATTTTTTCTTTTATCAGTTACTTGTTTGGTAAGGAGGGGACAGTGAGTGTTGTAGAGGCTTAGAGTTTTGGAGAGAAAGAGGTTAGTTGATGAGTTTATATCCTGTGAATTATTAAATTCAGATTCCCAGTTAATATTGTGGAGTGCATTAGAGAGATTGCCTAAAGCTGATTCACTGTGTAGCCTGAATGAAAGTTTTTTGGTTTCTGGTGGTGATGTGTCAATGTTTGCTATGAGGAAAGTAGGATAGTGGTCAGTTGTTCTGTCATAAATTACCCCAGATGTAAGGGGAGCTGTTATATTAGTCCATAGGTGATCCAGGGTAGTGGCAGATGTTTGAGTGACTCGGGTGGGCTTGGTGATTGTGGGGATTAGCATACAGGAGTGCATGCTGTTATGGAAATAGTCAACTTGAGGGTTGTTTTGTAGACCCAGGTCAATATTGAAATCACCTCCCAGAATGATGTGATTTTTGTTGAGATTGTTATTTATAATAAGATTCCTTACATTGTCTGAGAATAAAGCTATGTTGGTATTGTGGGAACCGACCTGTGAGATTTATATTTATTTAATTTATATGAATTTATATAGAATTTATATTTACATTAATTGATATACTTCGATAGCAATTTGTATGATGATAAGTGGACTGTATTTCTGCAATAATCTCACAAATCGATCCTCTACACATTAGGGGGGTTAATATTAAATTTATATATATGCAGCCAATCAAACTACAGTATTAACTACACATTGAAGAGGTTCCTTATCTTATTGTACAGCAGGCCTTAGTCCACCAGGTATAACCAGGATGTAGACACCAAATTATCCTCTTTGAGGTAGCTTCCATCACCCAGTAACTGGTGCACAAAGTCTTGCTTCCTCGTCTTGACCTGTCAAAAGGGCGCTAGCTGTAAAGCCAGAATCCTAATATATGACAGCTATATCAGAGAAGACACTGTACAAGGAACCATAAAGACCTGGCTTAATTACCTTTAGTATGAGGCGATCTCGTGATCTAACCGGCACCCCCTATTTAATGACATTAATGGCCACAAATGATAGATAAATGGGTTTTGGTAGAACGCTTAACTTGGATTTGTTGAAAGCGTGTTGATGATGGTACACCTTTGGTTTCCATAACACTTCGTCCAAGTAAAATTAACAGGAGACGTATTTGCTCCCGTGAGCCTCTGTGGTCTAAGAACAATAACAATGGCTGACCACTCCCTCACAACTGACGCTACTGGCCTACATTGTCCAGATGACAGTAAGTGATAGAAGGGTCACATTTACTCTATTTTGATATTGATAATTAAGTTAATTTATATGAGATGTTTTTATGATGGTAAAGTCCAAAGACTAATGTATTTAAGAATAATTCCCACCATAATAGGTGGTGAATTTATAATAGTATGTGGTAATGATATCCCGTTTTCTATAGACGGAAATTCCACTACAATTTACATTTTCTATGGGTAACTTGTTTATACAACACAGCAATATTATCTGTCTGTATGATATTATTAAATGGTGTCGGATTTTCCGACAGGTATTAGGAAATCTATAGATGGCACCGATTATCAGGGAGGATTTAAGGGATTTACTGGAGAACTTGGCAAAGGTATATTCACAATAGTCGTCTCTATCACTAATGACACTATTGCAAGTGAAGGTATCTTTGTAATATATTGCTGTACCGCCACCTTTTTTATTAGGCCTGCAGTTATGAAGGGCTTTATAACCAGCTAAATTGTAGAGTTGGGTATAGTCATTACTTAGCCAAGTTTCTGTTAAAATGATGAAAGATAATTTTGTACCTAGTGCTGTAAGAAGTGCATTTATATCATCAAAATGTTTACCAAGTGACCTAACATTTTGGTTGTAAACTGATAAGCAGGTGCTATTTAGGAGTTTGTTTTTTGCAAGATTTGCTGTGTAATACCTGCAATAATGATGATCAATGTGCTGATTTGTGTGGATATGGAACTGAAGATTTCGATCTGGATCAATATCAGTAAGCATATAGATAAGATAATGTCACAATACAATAAGATAAGCAGTTTCAGGAACAGATGAAAACTAAATCTGCTGTAAAATAGAAAGTAATTATAGCAAAACACAACAATATAATAATATAACAATACAATAAGAACTTACAAAGTATTGAGTCTGCTAAAATTAGAGAATAATTATGGCAAAACACAACAATAAATGCAAGTAAACAAAAGAATTGAAACAATTAGAGGTAGAATTAAGGTCACTAGATAGCCATGGAGGATACACAAGTTTGGTGGAGAGAACAAAAAAATCAGTAGAGACTGTCAAGATGAATATATATAAAAAAAATGACAAATGATAATTGTAAAGTAAAATAATCTTAGAGATAATAAATTTTATTTAGCTTAGTTTTAACCTATAATTAGAATGAACTTAATTAAAAGAACAAAATGAGATCAATAATTGATGTTAATAAATGACATGATCAATACAATTAAATTTACAATTTAAATGGAATAGGGTAAGATTAGATTTAAGAGTAAAATTTTACAATGAAACTGAGGTAGATGCTTGCATAAGTGCATGGAGACTTGATGGATTATTTAGGAAATTATATGTATGAGAGAACATTAGGTAAATGGTAAGGCAGAGACAGCACCTTAGACAAAGTTAGATTAAGTTAGGTTAGGCTCAGGCACTGAAAGAGTTATTTTAAGTACTGGCATTGGTCGGGTTCAGGTTTTCAGATATACCACAATCACTAAAGAAGGCCAGTAGTTGTTGGTCACATTTTATTTCATATCTTTTTCCTGTACTTTCCTTCTTCGCAAAAATCGTTCCATTCCTAGTGTAGCACTGCTTGATAAGACCAGGGTTTTGTTTGCGAATTTGACGCAGCCTGTAGAGGAGGGATCCACGCTGCTTTGTAAGACACTCATTTATATAGAGGTTGGTTTTATACTTAGCAGCTGATTGTATGAGGTCAAACTTCGCAGAGGGATTTGCAAATTTGATGAGCATTCTCCTACTACTACGGGGACTGTTTTTATCTATCCTGATAGCTGATTTGATTTCAACATTGACTCTGATCTTTGAATTAATTAGGGTGTGGGCTATGTTACAACAATTCTCACCTTGTTGTTCATCAGGTAGATCAGTAGAGCTAATTATCAGGGAGTCATGAAGTTGTTGTTGCTCTTGGTCATCTTCGGAAGCCGCCTGGTGAATCTGAAGGAGATTGATCTGTTTTTCCAGCTTTTGAAGGAGGTCACTTTGAGCTGAGAGGGTTTCCTCGGCCTGAATCTTATGTATTTGATCCATTGCACCATTTGCAACAGTTTGTAAGTTGAGAATTTCTTGGTTGTTGTTCGTCGACGATTCAAGGAGGCGGTCTATGGTTTGTTGTTGTCGGGTGACTGTGGCTTGGAGGGCCGAAATAGCTTCAGATTGCATTTGCACAAGGTTGTGCAGTTTCTGAAGCCATGGGTTACTTCTGAGTGGTTTGAAGTTTAGACAGGGAGCCATAGATTGAATGAATTCTACAGCTAGAGATTCGAGGTGAGTTGAAGGGGGGGGAGTGAGGAGGGGGAGCGGATGCTGTGTTTACCAACATCGGCGAGGATTGCAGTGTTGCCAGTGTTCCATTCAGATCTCTAGGAGTAATGGATCCAGAGCGAGAGGCACCCCTACCTTGCTTGTTGTTATGTTTGGGCATGTTTTCAGCGATAGATTCTTGGTAGTGTTTCTAGAGGTAGATACTTGATGAATTATAGTAGGGATAGGCGTATGGGGAACGCTTGGCAGAAGGGTCGTAGATAGGCAGGCGAAAAATGGTTAATTTTGGTTGATTACTGTTGAGGTTCACTGTGAGTTATGGCATATTAAGTCTCCATGCACTTAACTCGCGCTGGGCAGCAGTTAGGCCATGCAACGTTGAGTGGAGACGAAATTAACACGAATTTTCAGCAGCAGTGTCGGAGCCGGTGCCACCCGCCAGCGTTCTCCCGCCTTTTCTCTACATCTAATGAGATGTCACCTAAAATCTCTAGAGAATTAGTCAACGTAGCTCAGAATTAACAAAAATTTTCTTAAAAACATACAAAAAAAACGGCAAATTAAGTCATAATTATCATTAGGAATCCTGGTTATATCATTATATATATATATATATATATATATATATATATATATATATATATATATATATATATATATATATATATATATATATATATATATATATATATTTCAGTCGCATATAGTCTGGGGACCATTCAGGCTTGTTCGCATATTATATATATATATATATATATATATATATATATATATATATATGACAATGTCAGACCACGGAGGAAAAATGAAACAGGAATTTCCTTAAGTACTTTCGTATATTAAATACATCTTCAGAAGGTCATTTTACAGATCGAGTGATGGGTATAAATAGGCGGGAGCACAACTATATTCCTTAATTCCTTATATGTTCCTTAATGGACCCCTGTTGCTTATGCAACAGGGGTCCATTAAGGAACATATAATCTCTTCCCACAACCAAACCATCGCCAGAGAAATCCTAGTAAACAACACAGAAATCATCGATAGATACAGCGATAGCAGACGGCTTGACGTTTGCGAGGCATTACACATCAAGAAGTCAACACCAGCAATCAACAGCCAATTAATGCACAACTATATTCTACCCACCTCAAGACTCCGCTCCAATATAGAAGCCTCAAGAAATATGGACCAATAGGCTTTCTACAATCACTACTATTCAATACCCATTGTTTCATGTTCTGGTTTGTGTTGATGAAATTAATACCTTATTAAATACCACCTCACCCCATCCACCTCACTCAAATGTAGATATAAACAAAATCGGAGATGTTCTATTCTATTCAGTAAGTTCTATTCAGTTGTGTATATGTTAACTAAAGTCTTTGAAAATGTAATAAGTTTTACGAAACGCGCTCAAGTGTCGCGTCAGACTAGAAATAAAAATGAATTTTGGAGAATTGATTTTTGAATTACCTCCAACAGTGAAAAGAAATGTACGAAAGATTGAGAAAATTCGTGTTAGAATTATTAATCTTACTTTTTCGGTCATATTTAATAATATATGTCTACAGGAAAGACTGCTACCAAAATATACTAATATATATATATATATATATATATATATATATATATATATATATATATATATATATATATATATAGCACATAATAGTTATTAACCAGAACACATTTTCAACATTTATAGTTGTTCCTTGATCTCCCATAGGCTTCTATGGGCTACCATGAGATATCAATGGCTACCGTATGGTACCATTGGTAACCTTGGGGTACAACTGGCTATCATCGGGTACAACTGGCTACCATGGGATACCACTGGCTACCATGGGATACCACTGACTACCATGGGATACCACTGACTACCATGGGATACCACTGACTACCATGGGATACCACTGGCTCCCGTTGGGTTACCACTGGCTCCCGTTGGGTTACCACTGGCTCCCGTTGGGGTACCACTGGCTCCCGTTGGGGTACCACTGGCTACCATGGGCCACCACTGGCTACCATGGGGTACCACTGGCTACCATGGGGTACCACTGGCTACCATGGGCCACCACTGGCTACCATGGGGTACCATTGGCTACCATGGGGTACCACTGACTACCATGGGGTACCACTGGCTACCATGGGGTACCACGGGCTACCACTGGCTACCATTGGGGTACCACTGGCTACCATGGGGTACCACTGGCTACCATGGGGGTACCACTGGCTACCATGGGGTACCACTGGCTACCATGGGGGTACCACTGGCTACCATGGGGTACCACTGGCTACCATGGGGGTACCACTGGCTACCATGGGGTACCACTGGCTACCATGGGGTACCACTGGCTACCATGGGGAACCACTGGCTACCATGGGGTACCACTGGCTACCATGGGGGTACCACTAGCGACCATAGACTATCATGGGCTTCAAAGGCTAGCATGGCTATATAGGTTATCATAGGCAACAGTAGGCTACCAAACGAGACTAGTTAGCCTATCATAGACTACCACGGATTCTGACAAATATCTTCATGCTAAAAACACAAAATATTTTATACACCTTTATCTCACTCTGAAGCTATTAATATATGTCCTCTAAACTGTTCAAGACTAATTTTTTTTTCCCGCAAACCAAATTAAATTTTTTTTCAAGTAGATTATTTATAGTTATTTGTCCCACATATAATTCCCCGGTCTATTGTTATCTAGTACTTATAATGAAGATAAGGAGGTACACTAAAATATTGCAGGTGATTGTGCACGAGTGCTTTTGGGAATATTTTCGCAATTAAAGTACTATATATTCACTACAATAATGTCCTCTATTAAACATAGTCTATGCTCTATAAAATATAGGAAATATATATATCCCTTTGAATCCTTTCCCACTCTCGTGGTCTCTTCCTTCCTTCTAAATTTTAAAGTAATTCAAGTCTTCATTTTCTCTATTTTAAGTTCATCTTGGGTAAATTTTCACATCCCACTTTTCCTACCATGAATCTTCCTACAATTTCCAGCTATTTTCATTTCATGTTTTCCAGCTCAAGTTTCGTTAAAGCCAAACGAGCCTGACTTTGCTCGCTCGGGCTCGGTATGGACCGGATTACAACCCAAGCTCATTCTCATTTTTGGTGCGCGGAAGTAAATATGATGCTCCAGCCTTACCTCATCTTGGTTCCCCGCACAGGATGTGGGGAGCCGGGCGTAGGTCTGGTAGGCTTCACACCAACACTGGCTCACCACAGGTGTGGTGGCCTGGAGGCTCCACAACAACACTGGTTCACCACAGGGTGGGTGGGGGCCTGGAGGCTCTACACCAACACTGGCTCACCACAGGTGGGGTGGCCTGGAGGCTCCACACCAACACTGGTTCACTGCAGGAAGTGTGGCTTGGAGGCTCCACACCAACACTGGTTCACCACAGGTGGGGTGGCCTGGAGGCTCCACACCAACACTGGTTCACTACAGGAAGTGTGGCTAGGAGGCTCCACACCAACACTGGTTCACCACAGATGGGGTGGCCTGGAGGCTCCACACCAACACTGGCTCACCACAGGTGGGGTGGCCTGGAGGCTCTACATTAACACTGGCTCACCACAGGTGGGGTGGCCTGGAGGCTCCACACCAACACTGGCTCACCACAGGTGGGGTGGCCTGGAGGCTCCACACCAACACTGGCTCACCACAGGTGTGGTGGCCTGGAGGCTCCACACCAACACTGGCTCACCACAGGTGGGGTGTGGCCCGGAGGCTCCACACCAACACTGGCTCACCACAGGTGGGGTGGCCTGGAGGCTCCACACCAACACTGGCTCACCACAGGTGGGGTGTGGCCTGGAGGCTCCACACCAACACTGGCTCACCACAGGTGGGGTGGCCTGGAGGCTCCACACCAACTGTCGGGAAACCGACACACACACAAATAACACAGTCTCCCTAAGTCTGTATTCCCTTCAGGATGGAAAATGGGAGACTCCGTGACGTCATCGACTCCGTGACGTCATGGAAGTCATCGTATATTTGCATTATGAAACATTGTTAATAGACTAGTTTAGTATCTAGAGTTAACAAAAAAGTATTCAATAAGACTGAATATAATTATTTACACAGTATTGTAGCTAGGTTCCCTTGTTAATGTAAAATTACTTTGAGTGAGGAACCAGCGTTAAGGGCGTTAACCCCGGAGTGGGAGGGAGGCGCCCACATCATAATAATAACAACCAGGGATCAGCCTACCACGCTGTCTTGGCTAACTGGTGTAAACAGCTAGACACCCCATTTACGTGTCAACACCAGCTACACAGCCTATCAACATCACAACAACGACTGTATCCGTCTACCAAGTATTGTATATTACTCTAGTGCACTGTTTAATATTGATGGGTAGATGGTTAGGTCGTGGGAGAACCCCAAACACAATGTAGGTGTACTCCATTACAACCCTCACAGTTCATGTCATACCTGTAATTGATATGTTTAGGGAACTTTGATTAATTCCTTGCATCCCATACAGGTAAATTGTGAGGAGCATCAAGAAGTAGAGCAGACAGTTGGCTCATACACATTAACTATTGCTTGCCAAGCTTTGTTCTCCCCACAAGCCGCCATTACGTGGCACCAGGAGGCACAGGGCCACACCCAATCTGAGGCTACACTTACACGCCTTACCGGGCCCATGCTACTGGCACAGCTAAGCCATTAATGATTTTAGTAGTAGTAGTTACAATTAATTATATTAGTAGATTAGACCACCATATGTGGTATACTGAAATATTACAGATTAAAAGGTAAACAATTGGTAGTTTAAGAAGGAACCATAACAAAGTGGTTTAGGCTACCAATTGTCCCTCCCAATAGTGTGTAAGAAGATTTCAGGCAGTTTACCAGTATATACAGTCCACTTAATTAATTCTTACTTACTAAGAAAATAAATAAGACATAACTTTATTTTATTAAAGTCAATTTGAAAAAGAGAGATTAGCTGCCTGGAATTTCCCCACATTGTTTGGTCCTTCGGAACCAGATTATTTGGTCCTTTGAAACTAGATATTATACATACATATAGTGCTAGTGCAATATTACCTACACACATTATAGCAGGAAGACACTGCTATATTTTTTGCATTTTTTCTAGCCTAACTTTTCAATCTCATAGCAAACAGAACTTACAACAAGCACTATTATTGTTCTGGCAGTACCAAAGGAACAATTGTGCTTTTTTCATTTCATTACAAGAGGTTGATAAGAGGCTACTTTACTTATAAGTTACTTATAAATGTTTTTTTGTAATTATTGCATTATTATTGCCATTACTGTAACATTTACTGCATGCCACATCATTTACTACTAATTCTTGCACAAGGGTAGAACATTTTAGGCTGGTGTTGTACAGCAACCTAGTCTAATTTATTGTGCTAACCTGGTGTAAGGGTAAGAATTTTACACTTGTCTAGAGTTGAACACATATTACAACCTAGCAAGTACATATTTTTTATGCAGTATTTAAGACAACCCGAGTTGTGTTGTCAATATGATATCAATATAACTATAAGTATAATTTAACTATAATCATTTCACCTTTGAGTGTTAAACTGTGTCTCTGTACCAACCAAGAGTGATAATGATGGGCTAACTTGCGGATACCAGCATTGATACAGGTCTACCACTCAAATTATAGTGTGTATGATTATACAGTGTATATTTAAATAAATGATAAGTAGCTCTAGTTCGGAAACTAGTGGCTTTACTAATACAAGTGCCATAAATAGTCCTGACACTAGTCTATACGACTAACAAGTACTTCCAAGATGTCTACTGTCAAAAATGTCCAAATAACCCTCACAGGATTGAGGGATCATTTATCACGGCAGATTAGCACATGTGAAGACATGAGTAAACAAACTCCAGTTAACTATGTAGCATTGGAAAATTATCTTAAGCTTACACGGAACAAATATGACCGTGTGTTGCAACAAATGAAAGAATATCAAGTTTTACTTCAGAATACCAGTGTTGGTGGAGAAACATTACAAGATGTTATACAAGAACATTCCGATTACGAAGATGCAATGTTTACACAGTAGCAATACTTTGATGATATCATACATGCCCATAAAGCCAATATAAATATTGCAACCACAACTTCCCAGAACCAGACAGCACCAGAAGTCAAATTGCCATCACTTAGTTTACCAACTTTTTCTGGAACAGAAGACGAGAGTTGGGACGGTTTCTGGAGCAAATTTGTCGATTCTGTGGATTCTAATGCTAATGTACCAAAAACAACAAAGTTTACATACTTACAGAGTGTCTTGAAGGATGAAGCGTATCAGGTAGTCTGTAATCTAAATCACACAGATGATGATTATGACAATGCAGTGCAACTCCTGAAAGATAATTACGCTAAACCTGAAAGGACCATCAGAATTCTAACACAGAAACTGTTAGACATTAAACCTCCAAATAATACTGCAGTCTCAGTCCAAGCCTTCAGATTGGAGCTTGAGTCCATGCTCAAGGCACTTAAAAATAAAGTGAACTTGGATGAGCCAGACTGGATAATACAAGTCCATATGACACGAAAATTACCCAGAGACATACTGGATAAGTTGTTTGCATTCGTAGGTAAGTCATCCTTGACTGTAAATGAGATTACAAAGGGTTTACAAACCATCATAGAACGAGAAAGAGTTAATCCAGAAGGAAAAACGACATCTAAACCTACGTCTGCTACTAATAGTAAACAACAGAGTACAAACAGTACTCCAAACAAAGCTAAAACATCTTACCCCTCCACAAAGTGGAATCAGGGCAGTGTAGGAACATATGCAGTTGGTCCCTCCAAACCTACAGCTAATGCGTCACCCACAACGGTGACTCCTCAAGATACTGTTAATGTCTGGAGACCATGTGTGTTTTGTGAGCAATCACATTCCATGTACAATTGCAGACGCTACCCTGATCGTGCAACACGCATAAAACGACTCAAGGAGTTACATAGATGTAGCAAGTGTATAAGGGAACATCATCCCGACAATTGCACAACTGCAATGCGCATCTGCAATAAGTGCCATAAGGGTCAACACCATACTGCACTTTGTGGGGACACAAGTATAAAGTCTCCCAAACCACAGGAGGAGGAAGGAGCTACAGCATCAGTAAAGCTTTGTACTGTGTTACCTGACATAAGTGTCTTCACAACCAGGTCTAACCATAAATCAGCTCTACCTACTGCACGATTGATCATTAGAAATAGAAAGAATAAGGCCACCGTACGTGGTTTATTTGATCAAGGGTCCCAACTGACCTTTATATCCAAGGAGTTGGTAGATAAACTGAAACTTACACCTGTAGAGGAGACACGGATAAACATAGCAGGATTCCTGACTAACTCAGGAGCCCGAACTTACAGGGTAGTACGACCCACAGTAAGATTAGGAGGTTATGTACGAAAAGTACCAGCACTGGTAGTAGATAGATTCCCAACAGACCTGTATATAGAAGGTCTAGGAACAACAGCCAAATTCCTGGAAGAAAAGGGAATTCCTTTGGCTGATAACATTACATCGGACAACCTTTCCAATATTGGAATCCTTATGGGATCAGATGTCTACCATAAGTTTATCATAGGAAAGGAAGATTACCACGGTATGAACGTGTTACCATCTGCAGGTGGCTATTTACTAACAGGCCCAGTATTACGGCTAAAACAACCCTCACCTGTGGATCACCAACATGCCAACACAGTAATGGTTGCATGACTAGGAGAACAGTCTCCACTGCAACTCAGAGACATATCCGAGGATGAGCTTGATCCCCCAATATATAAGTTATGAGACCTGGCAACTCTCGGCATTGTCCCTGAACAACCTAGCCCAGATGATGACTGGACTTATAAACAATACCTAGACTCAGTTATCTACAGAGATAATCAGTACTGGGTCAGGTTACCATGGAAGCTGAATCACCCTCAGCTACCCATCAACTACTTCATGGCACAAAATCAATTAAGATCACAGGTGTTACGTTTACAAAGACAACCTGAGAACTTGAAGTTGTACCATGAAATAATACAGAAGCAGCTCGATGACAAATTTATCGAAGTTGTAACAAATGATAACCCAAAGGAAGGACATTATCTGCCACACCACCATGTTCAGAAGAATTCTGCTACTACCCCACTACGGATAGTATTTAATTGCAGTGCTAAGATGGGGCAGAATAGTGTTTCGTTAAATGATTGCCTTCAAACAGGCCCTAGCCTAACACAAAGGCTTTATGACGTGCTGTTAAAGTTTCGTATAGGGACTTATGCATATACGGCCGACATTAGCAAGGCATTCCTTAGGGTAGGTCTTCAAGAAGAAGACCGGAACTACACAAAGTTCCTATGGATTAAGGATCCTAATGATCCAAACAGTGAAATAATCACTTATCGGTTTGCGTCTATTTTGTTCGGAGCCACGAGCTCACCATTTCTGCTTCAAGCTACCTTGGATACGCACTTGAAGAAGTCCAATAGCCGGAACAAGACAGAAATTAGCGAAAACCTGTATGTGGATAACTTTCAAGGAACAACCAACAGTGAAAGTAAGCTGTTGGACATATACCATGAGGCCAATCGAGAATTAATGGGAGCCAATATGCCTCTCCAGTCTTGGGTCTCTAACAATGACAAATTAAAACAACTGATCACAACTGAATTTCCCGACTACCAAGTACCCGAGATGACAAAGGTACTAGGTGTTCAATGGAACACGACAACCGATCAGTTAACAATCAAGTCAGTGGAGACAGATACCACTAACTTAACAATGAGAAAATTGCTATCACAAGTCAGCAAACCCTTCGACCCATTAGGCTTATTAAGTCCAATACTAATTAATGGGAAGATGATAATACAGGAATGTTGGCAACAAAAGTTAGGCTGGGATGATCTTCTAACACCTGCCCTACAGGAAAAATGGCAAGGGTTAGTGAAAGATTTAAGCATCCTAGAGTCTGTCAAGTTCCCTAGGAACACAGTAGTAAATGAAAAGGAACCAATTAAGCTGCATGTATTTTGTGATGCCTCAGGAAAGGCTTATGGTACAGTAGCTTACCTGGTCTCAAATGGGCAAGCCAATTTGCTCACATCAAAGGCCAGAGTGGCACCTTTAAAGAAAAGATCACTGCCACAGCTGGAATTAACAGCTTTACTGCTAGGTGTAAGATTGGCTCATTATCTGATCAAGGCCTTAAGCAACATCCACTTTAAAGAAACAGTAGTATGGTCAGATAATGAGGCAGTGCTACAGTGGGTTAAAAACAATAACAGTAAGAATCCTTACGTGAGTAACCGCGTTAAGGAAATACGAGAGTTGTCAGCAGGGTATAAACTAAGATATGTACCTACTAAAGAGAATCCAGCTGACTATCTCTCCCGAGGCCTGACTTTACGGCAATTAACAAAGGCAGAGATGTGGTTCAATGGACCTCAGTGGCTAATCAGCGACCAGTGGCCTGAACAAAAGCCACAAGTCATTGTGACCAATGTCACTGTTCCCACTGAGAACCCAGAACTACCTCGGACTTTGGTAATTGATCCTGCTCGGTACTCTGAACCGAACAAACTTGTAGGTGTCACCCAAGTAGTGTTTGATTTTCTAAAGAAAATAGGAATCAAGCATAAATTCCCTAGTGCCTTAAGGTACTGGGTTAAAAGAGCTCAGACAGACACATTCGGGACAGAAATTGACAATGTTCCTAAGAAGCTACAACATGATCTGGGTCTCTGGTTAGACACTGACAATTATAACTTGATAAGATGCGGAGGACGCTTACAACATGCTGACATAGAACTGGAAGCAAAAAATCCAATATTGCTCCCTCGTCACCACATAGTAAGCAAACTAATTGTGTTACATATACACAAATACTGCACTCTGCATGGTGGGGTATTAGATACTCTCACAGAATTAAGACAACAGTACTGGCTACCCCAAGGTAGACAGACAGTAAAATCCATAATCAAATCCTGTGTTGTATGCCGGAGATACGATGCCAGAGTGTGTCCATATCCTGGCCCTCCTCCACTTCCGAAGGAACGAGTCGTACATATTCATCCTTTTGAGACAACAGGAGTAGATTTCACAGGAGCACTAACACTGACAGGCACTAAAGACAAGAAACCAATAAAGGCCTATATCTGTCTTTTACTTGTGCCACAACAAGGGCAGTCCATCTAGAAGTGACTCCCGATATGAGTGCCGAAGCATTCTTACAGGCTTTCCGCAGGTTTGCTTCATGTAGATCTTGTTCCAAGTTAATGATTTCAGACAATGGGTCCAACTTGGTGGCAGGAGAAGCATGCCTGAGGAAAATCTGGACACACCCAAAGGTACGCACAGCCCTAACTCAACGGCAGTGCTATTGGAAATTCATACCTCCCAGAGCACCATGGCATGGAGGCTTCTATGAACGCATGGTTGGTACGGTGAAACGGTCTTTACGGAAAACCCTACACCGCCAAAAGATTGACCTTCAGGAGCTTCAAACAGTAATCATAGAAATAGAAGCACGAGTTAACAACCGACCACTTACCTACCTCTCTGATGATGTTTTGCAGCGTGAACCATTAAGTCCAGCTCATCTGATGTATGGGAGACCTCTCAAAACACTTGTGTTCCTTACGGATGAGGAACCAGAGGATCCTTCATATGTCAAAGAGAGTGATTTGGTTCAACGTTTCAAACATCTTTCAAGGGTGATAAGTCGGTGGAATGACGTATGGACTCGTGAATACCTTACAGCTCTGAGGGAGTATCATTACAGGGCAAACAATCCCTATAACAGAATTAACTTGAACCCTGGTGACATAGTTCTGGTGGATAGTGATGGACCACGCTCGGAGTGGCCTATAGGAGAAATAGTCTCTGTTCATCCAGACAACCAGGGCATCTTGAGAATAGTGAAAGTAAAATGCAAAGGCAACACTACTCTCAAAACTTTAGAGAAATTAGTACCTTTAGAACTGGCCAGGAAAGAAGACGAACAACGACTTCCAGCACCCGATACGCCAGTACGGGACATACGTCCCCAACGGACTGCTGCACAACAATGTAAGCTCAAATTAAAGCAGCACTATAATTCTGAGGGAGAAGAATAAAGTGATCGCAGTCCTTACCGGGACTTCGACTCGTGTTCTGCCCCCTGGGAATTATGTCGGGAAACCGACACACACAGCCACACACACACAAATAACACAGTCTCCCTAAGTCTGTATTCCCTTCAGGATGGAAAATGGGAGACTCCGTGACGTCATGGAAGTCATCGTATATTTACATTATGAAACATTGTTAATAGACTAGTTTAGTATCTAGAGTTAACAAAAAAGTATTCAATAAGACTGAATATAATTATTTACACAGTATTGCAGCTAGGTTCCCTTGTTAATGTAAAATTACTTTGAGTGAGGAACCAGCGTTAAGGTCATTGGCCCCGGAGTGGGAGGGAGGCGCCCACATCATAATAATAACAACCAGGGATCAGCCTACCACGCTGTCTTGGCTAACTGGTGTAAACAGCTAGACACCCCATTTACGTGTCAACACCAGCTACACAGCCTATCAACATCACAACAACGACTGTATCCGTCTACCAAGTATTGTATATTATTCTAGTGCACTGTTTAATATTGATGGGTAGATGGTTAGGTCGTGGGAGAACCCCAAACACAATGTAGGTGTACTCCATTACAACCCTCACAGTTCATGTCATACCTGTAATTGATATGTTTAGGGAACTTTGATTAATTCCTTGCATCCCATACAGGTAAATTGTGAGGAGCATCAAGAAGTAGAGCAGACAGTTGGCTCATACACATTAACTATTGCTTGCCAAGCTTTGTTCTCCCCACAAGCCGCCATTACGTGGCACCAGGAGGCACAGGGCCACACCCAATCTGAGGCTACACTTACACGCCTTACCGGGCCCATTCTACTGGCACAGCTAAGCCATTAATGATTTTAGTAGTAGTAGTTACAATTAATTATATTAGTAGATTAGACCACCATATGTGGTATACTGAAATATTACATATTAAAAGGTAAACAATTGGTAGTTTAAGAAGGAACCATAACAAAGTGGTTTAGGCTACCAATTGTCCCTCCCAATAGTGTGTAAGAAGATTTCAGGCAGTTTACCAGTATATACAGTCCACTTAATTAATTCTTACTTACTAAGAAAATAAATAAGACAACTTTATTTTATTAAAGTCAATTTGAAAAAGAGAGATTAGCTGCCAGGAATTTCCCCACACCAACACTGGCTCACCACAGGTGGGGTGGCCTTGAGGCTCCACACCAACACTGGCTCACCACAGGTGGGGTGGCCTGGAGGCTCCACACCAACACTGGCTCACCACAGATGGGGTGGCCTTGAGGCTCCACACCAACACTGGCTCACCACAGGTGGGGTGGCCTGGAGGCTCCACACCAACACTGGCTCACCACAGGTGGGGTGGCCTTGAGGCTCCACACCAACACTGGCTCACCACAGGTGGGGTGGCCTGGAGGCTCCACACCAACACTGGTTCACCACAGGTGGGGTGGCCTGGAGGCTCCACACCAACACTGGCTCACCATAAGATGGGTTGAGTCACTGGCATGTAAGGCCATATTGGCACTTCAAGTGTTGTGCTCGTACACTGTATTAATAACACTGAGCCCTGTACACACACTCATTGCACATTCAACTCTAACCGGTTGTGGAAAATACAATATTTGCAATGACTACAATTGCGTGCAATGCTTCCAATTTGCAAATTGTGGACTACTCAGCAATGGCAAGACTGATTAATTGGCTTTGACTCCTCGCCTGGCTGTCGGATGAGGTAGACGTGTCGCTGTGAGCTCCTGGTTGCCGATCAGTAGTTGTTTGTGTTTGTGCGCGGGGCCTTGGAGCCGTGTCGGCTGGTGGAATGGCTGCTCCCTTGCCTGTGAAGCGGAGGGCTACGATTCGCCTGGAGTTTACTTTCCCGGCGTCCTACCGTGCAGCTGAGGTGGTCCTGTTTGATATGTTGCGGGTGGATGTGGCGTCAGTTTGCGGAGTTCAACTTGTATCCGGGCATAGAGCTATTGTAAAATGCAGCTTCACGGTTGTGTATTGTGACTTTGTGGACCACGATGACGGGAGGTCCTTCACTTTGCCTGAGGGTGGTGGCTCGGTGGAAGTGGTTGACAGGTGCAGTGAGACCACTTATGTGGCAGTTCATGGTGCTCTCTTTGAGTACCCTGACTCCTTTCTCCAGCGTCACTTTACCCGGTATGGGCAGGTCTTGAATGTCCAGGTGAATGCTGTCTCCTCCGGACGATGGAAGGGTGTCCCAAATGGGACTCGCACTGTGGCGATGAGACTGAAGGACCCCATCTCGTTATCGCTCCAGCTTCTGGGGCTTCACGGTGCGAATGTTCTATGCGGGCCAGCACCGGACTGATCAGGTTTCACATACTTCAACTGTGAAGTTGAAGTATATGGCAGTGTGTGGCGCCCCGTTTGAAATGTCGGATAGGCTGTTGACCAGGCTGTTTGAGCCTGGCCAACAGGATCGCCCGCTGCTCATGTAAATATCTTCTGGGAGGAAGTTTCCCCGAGGGTGATATACTGCCACTCCAATCCCAAGAGGATCCTACGTACATGTTAGATGTTGGTGGTGTGCCGTCTGCCCGCCAGCCGGCTGTGGAGACTGTCTCAGTGGCTTGCGGAGAACCAATTAGGCTCCCTGTGCACCAAGGGGCTGGCGACAAGATGATGTGTGTGGATGCGGCTCCGACTACAGGTTAGTGTGAGACAGTCGGTGCTGGAGGAGGTACACAATGTACCGCCTGCTGTCCTGATGGCACCGGCTTCCTTGGGGGGAATCCTTGTCTGTTGCTGAGAGCAGTTCTGGGGCTCTGGCTCTGCCTGTGGAGTCTCTGGAGTTGGGTGGTTGCCCCACGACTTGGGAGGCGGTTCCGGTTGCCTCTCCGATGGAGGATGTGCGTCTCCCTCGACGCTTACAGGACCAGTAGAGCCTGGACGACCGGGTCCCTCAGCAGAAACGTAGTAAGGGGTCTGCCAGGTCGGGGTCCCATGGTGGTCCAGCCACATTACCGCCTGTGGCGGGTGCAGGTGGGGTGGATAAGGCGGTGGTGACGAGGAGCAAGGGCGAGGTGCGGTGAATACCTTGCCGATGCCTACAGAGGTGGGGGGTTGTGCAGTTTTGCGTTTGGTGTTTAAAAGGGGGGCTTTGGCCCCTCCTCCTGGGTCTTCCGCTTCTTCATACCCCCCCCCCCCCCGCCCGCTGCTCCTCGCCCTGCGTACCGGCCTAATTTACCGTATTCGAGTGACAGTATACCGCCAGATGATGATTATGTGGTGCTCGATCCTTGACCCGTGTGTTTGGGGCTGCGTCCCCTTTAGATGTGGGCGGCCTGTGTCTTGAGGCGAGGGTTGGAGGTGTCCCCCTTCCTGGCGTGTGGCGATTGTCTGGGTGTGTGATGTGATGGATTTAGTCTGTAGCCTGTGTTCCCCTCTCTCTTGTTCAGTTTGGATGTTGTTGTATGTTTGGGAGTTGAAGGCTTCGCCTTAATTGTCTTCATGTCATTGTTTTTGTTATGGGTGTGGTTGCCTGCTTATTTGGGGTTATATGCTTCACCCAACGTTGCCCTTGTTTTTGTCGTCTGTGTTCTTCAATTACGTGTTTATTGTGTTGGTGGTGGTAACGGCCTCAGTTTGTTTTGGAGGCGTTAGTGTGTGTTTCTCTTCCATTGGTATGTTTTTGTTTTTCCCTTGTGTGGTACTTGTTGTTTTTGCCATGCCTGACAGTTTACTGTAATGTACATCTGTTTTCCTTGTTCTGCAGCTTTCGCGCTGTCCCGTGATGGGTGAGCTTGTGTATCCTTGGTGTATGTATATTTTATGTATTGTGTTTCAGTTTTATTTTGGTGCTTTTGGTTTGAATTGTATCTTGTGCTGTTCATGTACTGATCTGTGTACGCTTTCATACTTTTATTGTACATATTTGTTATTTAATAATAAATACAAAAACAATAAAATAATACACTGGGTGCTTGGATTTACTGGAGACTGGAGTGTGTATAAGCTTCATATTGCCTCAGAGGGATATGCAACATTCAACTAATTGAATACGCTCCCACAGGGGAGTGAGACGTCTCTCATCAACCAATCGTCCACTCTACCTCTGTCACTGCCGGTTGGAAGGGGTTTACACTTAAGCCCCAAACAGGTCTGGCAAAGCTCAATGAAATCAACACAAAAATCACGCACTTAATATAATACAAACAACTCGTCAATAAGACAGTCAACACAATACGAAATGTAGTAAACACGTCACCTACACACAGGAGAGGTGCGACATGTCTTTAGGAGGTCTTTACAATAGAACAGGGAGATGTCGCGGCGCTAGAAGAGGTGGCAGCAAACCAGGTGACCTTGGATAGGTTCGAAATTACAAGAGATGAGGTCAAGAAGCACCTATTGGAGCTGGATGTGAGAAAAGCTGTTGGGCCGGATGGAATCTCGCCATGGGTCTTGAAAGAGTGTGCAGGAGCACTTTGCCTACCACTCTCCATAGTGTATAGTAGGTCACTGGAAATGGGGGACCTACCAGAAATATGGAAGACTGCTAATGTAGTACCAATATACAAAAAGGGTGACAGACAAGAGGCACTGAACTACAGGGCCATTGTCCTTAACTTGTATACCATGCAAGGTGATGGAGAAGATTGTGAGAAAAAACCTAGTACACATCTGGAGAGAAGAGACTTCGTGACAACCCATCAACATGGGTTCAGGGAGGGTAAATCTTGCCTTACAGGATTGATAGAATTCTACGATCAGGTGACAAAGATTAAACAAGAAAGAGAAGGGTGGGCGGACTGCATTTTTTTGGACTGTCGGAAAGCCTTTGACACAGTACCCCATAAAAGGTTGATGCATAAGCTAGAGAAACAGGCAGGAGTAACTGGTAGGGCGCTCCAGTGGATAAGGGAGTACCTAAACAATAGGAAGCAGAGAGTTACAGTGAGGGGTGAGACCTCAGACTGGCGTGAAGTCACCAGTGGAGTCCCACAGGGCTCTGTACTTGGACCTATCCTGTTTCTGATATACGTAAATGATCTCCCAGAGGGTATAGACTCATTCCTCTCAATGTTTGCTGACGACGCCAAAATTATGAGAAGGATTAAGACAGAGGAGGACAGCTTGAGGCTTCAAGAAGACCTGGACAAGCTGCAGGAATGGTCGAACAAATGGCTGTTAGAGTTTAATCCAAGCAAATGTAATGTAATGAAGATAGGGGTAGGAAGCAGGAGACCAGATACAAGGTATCACTTGGGAGATGAAATACTTCAAGAGTCCGCGAGAGAGAAAGACCTGGGGGTTGATATCATGCCATACCTGTCCCCTGATGCTCATATCAAGAGGATAACAGCAGCAGCATATGCCAGGTTGGCTAACATAAGAACGGCCTTTAGAAACTTGTGTAAGGAATCTTTCAGAACATTATATACCACATATGTCAGACCAATCCTGGAGTATGCGGCACCAGCATGGAGTCCATATCTAGTCAAGCATAAGACTAAAATGGAAAAGGTTCAAAGGTTTGCCACCAGACTAGTACCCGAGCTGAGAGGTATAAGCTACGAGGAGAGACTACGGGAATTAAACCTCACTTCGTTGGAAGACAGAAGAGTTAAGGGGGACATGATCACCACATTCAAGATCCTCAAGGGAATTGACAGGGTTGATAAAGACAGGCTGTTTAACACAAGAGGCACACGCACTAGGGGACACAGGTGGAAACTGAGTGCCCAAATGAGCCACAGAGATATTAGAAAGAACTTTTTTAGTGTCAGAGTGGTTGACAAATGGAATGCATTAGGAAGTGATGTGGTGGAGGCTGACTCCATACACAGTTTCAAGTGTAAATATGATAGAGCCCAATAGGCTCAGGAACCTGTACACATGTTGATTGACAGTTGAGAGGCGGGACCAAAGAGCCAGAGCTCAACCCCCACAAGCACAACTAGGTGAGTACATGTGGTACGACACATATGGCCACCAGGTAGCCTTGCTCGACCTCAACCCTCACACACCTGTGGTGGGGGGTTGAGAGGTTGAGGATCGCTTGCATGATCACCAAGCTCAATGCATAGACAAAGACTTAACAAGAACTGTAGAGACTGTACTTACAGTATGGTCGGCCTCAATGTACTCGTTCCAATTTTTCGAACACGCAGCTCCTCCGAGGACGACCAGAACCGCTGGGCACACACATCCAGTTCATCTATCTAAGGTTCCACAACGTCAAGAAACCCGTACCTAGCCTACCAGAGGACCCAAAACAGAAAACGGGACAGTATATCAATTTCGCGAGCTGCTTCTAGTACGATGATTTGTGGTCTCAGGTGGAGTATACGTCAAAATGCGACGTGCTATTAGGGGAGAGCCGGACACACATCCGGACCATAGCTGTGGCACGGACGCAGAAAACTGTGAGTCTTCTATATCTCAAACACTACAGCATCTGGTTGGACATGCATAATTTCACAGAAGTGGTGCTGGATCCATTAGAATCAACTGCACGTGGTATCGTATGTAAGGATGACACACGGAGGGCAGCAGGTGGCCAGCACCATAGACGGTGCTGGAGCAGTGCACGAGGCTCAGGTGGTAGAATAAGGTCACGTGGTAACAACTAGAGCGAGTGTGACGGCCTAGGAGCACATGGCGACTTTGACAATGGTGGCTGGCTAACAACACATGTGGAGTATGGCGGCCTAAGCGGTGGTTCACACAGTTCGTGCAAAGTCGTGGCGGCGAGTCTAAGTTTCACTCTAAACACTGTCTTAAAGCAATACAAGCCGAGGATCATGTGACAACTCTCCTCTGACGGTACACAGTTCACTTAAACCTTTACCATAAATTTAGTACACGGATGACTTGCAACACGATCACTTTGATAGTCTGTTGCTCCTAATGTGGCCATGTCTCTCTCTACTAGTTTCAGTAACCGAGACTAACAGCTAATTCATTTAATGTTGCGGTCACGATTCTGAGACGATGGTTCCCGTGAACACAGATGGCGGTGGGTTTAACGCTGGAGAAAGTCGCGAGGAGAGCACTGCTAGTTGGCCGTGCTAGTGGCAGCAGCCACGTCTACTGGAGACAAACTGCGAGCACACAATACCTTGGCGGGCTTCCTGGAGACCACACCATGACTCTTGCTCCCTGGAAGCAAGAGTCAGGCTCTACAAATGTACCGAAGGGACACAGGCGCAGATGTTTGGCCCACTCACGTGTTGGTAAGAGCCGTGACATCATGAATGAGTCTTCCTTTACAGCAGCAGCCATTGAGAAAGCTGAGATGATTAACCCATTATCTCCCTAAAGTCCACTACGGGCTCTCCATAGCCCGTGCTACTTAGAATTTTTGTCCCGAGTAGTTAAATCTACAACAACAACAACCACCATATTATCTCCCATTTAACTCACTATAGCCTGAAAACTATCACCTTACAACTCTCTACGATGGCTAACTTTTGACGCTAGCGTCTATGATTAGGACGTTGAACTCGTTCTAATTAACAAGGGACTGAACACACAACGACCCTTAAGGTAACAATGGCCTGCTGACAATACCGGCTTTACAGAAAGACCCAATTACACGACAGACCTCAGTCTACATGTCAAGGTATTAGGTCCGTGCAATGTGATGGCGTGCACTCTTGCATCCACAAGTGGAGTTCCATAATGTAGAACACTCAATATTCACCACTAAGGCGGCTGTGGAATTCCATTCTCTCTATGTTTTAACAATTCTCAAGTTCCTTAATACTGAGGCTAACATGCACTGACCTCGGAAGATTATAGATGGTGCGTCAAGGCTTGTGCGCATCTGGTCGGGCAAAAACAAGTCATATTTGACACTTATCAAATACTTTTGCGAATTAGCTGTGTCTAGTGAACTTGCTGTAATAATATCGTCCCCGAAATATAGTTCCATATGTTTGAGTATTGCGATTTTTTTTCTTTTGAAAGTTGAAAAATATGCTAGTGTGTTCCAAGCATGTTTGAACTTTGCAAAACAGGTTAGAACATTATAAACCATATCTGAGCATTTAAAAATATATTTCAGCACTGCAAAACATGTTTGAACGTTACGAAACATGTCTGAGCATTGAACAATAGATTAGAGCATTTCATAAACATGCTTGAGCATTGCAACACGGAAGTGAGCGTTATAAAACACGAATCAAATCATTTTTGAAAAATCTTAGTGTTTCGGAAAGTTTACAAAGTCTGTAAACGCAGTAAGACCTTTGAATGACAAGCTTATTTTCCGACAAGACTTTTCAGTGCCTGAAAATTACTAATACGTAAACTAATACCTACTAATACTGGTTAATACGTTAATATTAACCATTCAGTGAGTTACCACATCATAAAATATCACACATTAGTATCTTTTATAGGGCCTTGTACCTAGGAGCAGGTCAGGGTGGGTTAGGTAGCTGGCTGATGTTGGTAATTATTGAGATTTAGTGTATATGTTTACATTTCATATAGATGGAAAGGTGAGTGGATAGATGAATAGACGATAGATAGATGGACAGATACCTGGATAGATGGATGGATGGCTAGATAGATTGATGGACTGATAGATTGATGGATAGATAGACTGATGAATAGACGAGACAAAGACCCGGGCATCACCAGTTGGCCCTCTAGTGTCAATTTATATATATATATATATATATATATATATATATATATATATATATATATATATATATATATATATATATATATATATTTATGTCGTACCTAGTAGCCAGAACGCACTTCTCGGCCTACTATGCAAGGCCCGATTTGCCTAATAAGCCAAGTTTTCATGAATTAATAAATTTTCTCTAATTCTTTTCTTATGAAATGATAAAGCTACCCATTTCATTATGAATGAGGTCAATTTTTTTTTATTGGCGTTAAAATTAACGTAGATATATGACCGAACCTACCGAACCCTACCTAACCTAACCTAACCTATCTTTATAGGCTAGGTTAGGTTAGGTAGCCGAAAAAGTTAGGTTAGGTAGTCGAAAAACAATTAATTCATGAAAACTTGGCTTACTAGGCAAATCGGGCCTTGCATAGTAGGCTGAGAAGTGCGTTCTGGCTACTAGGTACGACATATATATATATATATATATATATATATATATATATATATATATATATATATATATATATTTCATTGAATATGACCGCATATTCTGTATTTATTATTTTCTGGTTTAGGGCTTCTATCCCTCTAACTAATTATATATATATATATTGTGACGGTAACGCGTTGGTGTTCGGCTGTTTAAGGCTAGGGGTATGGCCTCGTCACATAGTTATAAAAAAAAATAGAAAAACTGGAACTTCGTCTGTGGTAAGGTAAGGAGAAGACACACAAAACACAAGTAAACTTTAACAATGAAATTTTAATTACGTTAAATAAATCAAAACATGAAAATAATGCACAAACAAATATGTATAATAAAATCAATGAATCAAAATAATAAGAATACTTAAATGACACAATGAAAAGTTACGTTAAGGCAAAATAACAAGAAGTGCAACACAAAAGTTAAGTGGGAGGTGCTGGAATATTGGCTTAAAGCCACCACCTCTCTCAGTACACGCTAACGTCTAGCTGGGAGGAGTGCTGGCTACGAAAGCACGGAACATTCTGAAGACTGATGTTGGGGCGACCCCAGACATCAGGTAGTATTGGGGGGGGCGAGGCAGGTGCAGCCAGACCGGCGACCAATCAGCGGAGTCGTAGCGATCAACGGGTAGTTTGGTGGTTGGAGTTCGAACAGGTGGCTGGTTGCATACGTTTCTGCTCACCCTGGCAAGCCTTGCTGGTGTTGTTGGACATTTCTTCCATAGTCTTTTATATAATTGTGACGACGTAATTATGAAGGGAAGAGCAGGCTCAATCTCTTGAAGGAGATTATCGTCACAACTCTCCCCCGAAGCCTGCGGTTCTGGAAGAAGTACGTCGTTATGTGGTGGAGTAATGGATGGAGTCGCTTCTACTTCATAAACTCTGGAGAGATCATGGGCTAAGATGTTGTCAGACTCTTGGTATAGCGTGTCTCCAGGTTGAATTTCTGCAGTTAGCAAGCCCATAGTAGAAGACGTTGAGATGAGAAGTGGGCGTGCTGCAGGAGGTGTAGGGTGGTGTGGTCCGTATTGATGGTGGACCGAGCACTTTTCAGGTGTGGAGTGAAGTGCTGAAGCTTCAGGATGAGGAAGAGTAGCTCCTTGCCAATTGTTCCGTCGTTCTTTGTAGCAGTAGTCGCTGACAGGTGTATTCTTCTCGCCTCGTTGCTGCATCACGACACCACCATCGTCGGTACCATTGGCGTCGACATGGAGGATGTAGGGCTTATCTGACGAGGTGAGAGTGGAATTAGAAGAGGGCATAGGAGCACGAGTATTATCCTGAAAGCATTTGGGAAGATCATTAAGGATTTTGGAATTAGAAAGCGCCGACTCCTTGTCAGTGCTTTCGGGAGAAGAAGCCGGGATGGTCTCACTGTGGATGTAGGGTTCTGTGAAGGTAGAACAATTAATCAAGACAGTGGGAGGAGTACCATTATATTGCTTCAGGAGGTTGACGTGGCACAGCTGGGTCTTCCGCCGCCTATCTGAAGTCTCTATCACATAATTATTATTATTCCTGCACTCTTTGACGCAGTAGGGTCCTGAAAATCTGTTCTGTAAAGGTGAACCTGGGATAGGGAAATAAGCAAGGACGAAGTCTCCCGGCTTGAATTTTCTTACTTTGCTGGTCTGGTCGTAATGAGTCTTCATTCTCACCTGGGCTTTCAATAGATTATCATGAGCAAAGCGGTGGACTCTCTCTAGAATGTGTTGAAGGTTTTGAAGAAACTGGGGCACATTCTGATGCTCACTGAAGGTGGCATCTCTGAGAGAGTCTTTGAAAGCCTTAAGGGGAGTACGGCACTTACGGCCGTAGAGCATCTCATAAGGAGATACTCCTAGGGACTCATTGGGGAGACTTCTGAAAATACACATTATTAGGTCAATCTGCTTATCCCAATCCTTTGAGGTTTCACTACAAAACTTTTTCAAGAGTGCTTTGATGGTCTGATGACTACGTTCAAGAGAACCCTGTGAAGCAGGATGATAGGGGCTGGACAATACCTGTTTGATGTTGAACTCCTCCAGTGTCCTTTTGAAGAGATCACTGGTGAAGTTGGTGCCACAGTCACTTTGAATCTCCCTGGGAAATCCGTATTGAGTGAAGATCTTCAATAGATGTTTGATAACCGTAGCAGCCGTGATGTTCTTCACTGGAACTGCTATGGGAAATCTGGTGGTAGGACACAGGATGGTTAGGATGTAGGCGTTACCTGAACTGGTCCGAGGTAAAGGACCAACACAGTCTATTATGAGTCTGTGGAAAGGTTCCGCAGGCACCTGTATGGGAATCAGTGGTGCTCTGGGAATGGAGACGTTCGGTTTGCCTGCCATCTGACATGTATGACACTGTTTTACGTACTGTTTGACGTTGTTTACCATACCTGGCCAGTAGTAGTCTTGACGAATCCCATGGTAAGTCTTGTTGAAGCCGTAGTGGGAGAATGCTCCATGGGCCAGGTGTAGAATAGTGGGCCGCAGGCTGGTGGGAATCACAAGTTGTTCGATGTTGGCCCAATCGTCCTCCTCCTTCAGTTTACTGGGTCTATATCTGCGGTAGAGCAAGTCGTTCTCTAGGAAGAACCCAGGAATACTGTCGGGTTGAGTCTCAGCCTGGAAAAACAATGGTGTTAAAGTAAGATCTTCCCTCTGCAACTTACGGAACTCCAACTTGGTCAGATGCGGGGGTAGTTTCTGAGGGTCTTGAGGGACAGCGGTAGCAGTAGAGTCAGCTGGCTGTGGACGTGCGGCTTGTGCACGGGTGGTCACGAGAACCGGAGGAGAAACATCATCACTCTCTTGAACCTCTGCTGGAACATACTCAAGAATAGGGTTACTTGGCACAGAGTTACACACCTGGGGTTTGTCCATGACGATCAGGTTGGTCGGTTGCAGGTCTTCTGCCAAGTCGTTGCCTAGGAGAAGTTGCACTCCAGGCATGGGAAAAGGCTTTTCCCTGACGGCGACTTGGACTTCCCCGTTCACGTAGGGACAATCCAGGTGGACTCTGGCGAGAGGGTATGGAGTGGTAGCAGTGAGGTCAGTGATGAAGACTGTTTCCCCGGTGTAGACTATGTTGGGCACAGCCGACTTCAAGATGATCGATTGTAGAGCCGCTGTGTCCCTCAAGATCTTCAATTTGAAACGTCCCTCCGGATTTGAACCGTTGGCAGAGACAGTTCCAGTATACAGGTGGTTACTGAAAAGAGAAAGATCATTAACATCAACACCAACATTCATCACAGGCTTACCGGACTTAGGAGGAGTTGGTTTGGGTCGTTGTTGGTCAGTGGTTCCCTTGTATTGAGACTTACCACACTTGTCTATGGTATGTCCATAGAGTCTACAATACTTGCAGTACAGTTGTGAACCAGCTTGATCGGGGCTCACCTTCTCGTAACTGTACCACGACTTCTTACTGGAGGATGGTTCAGGTGTCAGCCGGTGGATGAGGCTGTAAGTGTCAGCCGACTTAGCACACTTCAGGTAGTCGGTTTCTTCTTTATCTGCTAAGTAGAGGCGGACAGGAGGCGGCACACGTCTCAAGAATTCTTCAACAAGCATCAGGTTGACGAGTTCTGTAAAAGTAGAGACATGTGCTGCTTCCAGCCATTTCATGAAATACCTCCGTTTCGTGTTAGCAAACTCGAGGAAGGTAGTGGTACTTGCCTTCAGGTGGTCACGGAATTTCCTTCTATAACTTTCAGTAGAGAGGAGGTAGGCGTCCAACACTGCTTGTTTCAGAGTGTAGTAGTCATTCTCAGACGCCAAAGTACTGAGTGTGACTGCAGCTCTACCTGTAAGATGGACTCTGAGAAGTGTGGCCCATTGGTCGACAGGCCAACTGAGTTGATTAGCAAGGGTTTCAAAGGTGGTAAAGAACACATCAACTTCTGCTTCTACAAAGGATGGCATTAACTTACTTGCATGTGATATATTAAAACTGACGGGAAGATTGGCAGTAGCTTGCTGGCGTTGAGTGAAGTGTGAAGTTTCCAAGGCGATTTCGCGTTGACGACACTCTAGAGCCAGAGTCGCTTGTTGCTTGTCATGTTCGCGTTGTATTTCCAACTCGCGTTGTTTGGTTTCAAGCTGTAAGCGTTCCCGCTCCTGGAGTGTTTCAAGCTGTACTCTTTCACGTTCACGGAGTAATGCGACCTCGCGTTCGTGTTCTTCTCTCCTCAAAGCAGCTTCGCGTTCTCGTTCGTCTCTCCTCATAGCAGCTTCGCGTTCTTGTTCTTCCCTCCGTATGGCAGCTGTTCGTTCTTCAATCTTGGCCAGCTCTAGTTTGAGTTTCAGCGTTGCCAAATCAGTTTTATCTGCAATATAGTAAGTTTCATGAGTTTCAGAGTCTATCTTACCTTGCTCTAAATAGTAATCCAGCAACAGGTTGTGTAGGTCATTTTTGTTGGCTTGGTAGGGAACTTCTAGTTGATACTCATGTGCAAGAGTTTGTAATTCAGTCCTCTTGGCACGACTTAAAGTTCCTATTTCACCTGCTGGATTTGCACGGAAAGTTTGGAGACGAAACATGGTGAAATTAGCAAATAAAGGTACACGAATGTTCAATAATGAAATGTCAGAAACAGGACAACGTGGCAACTGGCACCTATCCTGTGTGATCTTTAACAATTAACGTTAAGTGAAAGATATTAAATGATTAAATTAAATCAAGGGCGCAGGAAATCTTGTACCCGGTACTCATGTAAGAGAATAAGGGCAAGAAAATCCTACTAACAAATGAAACAGAGTTTCGAAAACAAATGAAACAGTTAAATGCTTCAAAAGTAAAATTGGTAGTCCAAGGATGTAGGCATACCTTGCCAAGTCTCTATAGGACATAAAGCAAGTTTTTCCCACTGAATTTAATATGATACTTACAGAATTAGCGAACTTTTGTGCTCTGAAAAAATAAGCTAATTCCCTACCGTTGTATGTATCATCATCTCTGACTGACGTGTAGGGGTGCGAGGTGTCAACTGGTGACGAGAACTGCTGCTGAGGTCCCAATTCAGCAACTAAAGTTCGAGCTAGAGGAACTATGGCCCTCTTTGTCCTCCTACAGTCAGATTGCAGAAGATTGGGTACTCTTGACCCGGGGCAGACCACAGTACCAGGGTACCAATATGATGATCTGTCAGAATGAGAAATATTCAAGGGACATAGATGGTAAATACGAGTAATAACATGGAGGGAGAGATGACCAATTAAGAGTATGACTGAGGCCTACAGTCACCACGTAATCCAAAGTTGTCTCACCTTCACTATATGTTACTCTCGTAATGCACAATACACCGCACCTTATAAAAAATGAAATTGAATGAAAAATAGTAAAGCTACGTTAACAGAGTTAAATACGCTTACCATAAATTACCACTTGGCACCAGTACCTGAGTGAAGCTCCTAGGACAGGCCCCCATATAACTTGTGACGGTAACGCGTTGGTGTTCGGCTGTTTAAGGCTAGGGGTATGGCCTCGTCACATAGTTATAAAAAAAAATAGAAAAACTGGAACTTCGTCTGTGGTAAGGTAAGGAGAAGACACACAAAACACAAGTAAACTTTAACAATGAAATTTTAATTACGTTAAATAAATCAAAACATGAAAATAATGCACAAACAAATATGTATAATAAAATCAATGAATCAAAATAATAAGAATACTTAAATGACACAATGAAAAGTTACGTTAAGGCAAAATAACAAGAAGTGCAACACAAAAGTTAAGTGGGAGGTGCTGGAATATTGGCTTAAAGCCACCACCTCTCTCAGTACACGCTAACGTCTAGCTGGGAGGAGTGCTGGCTACGAAAGCACGGAACATTCTGAAGACTGATGTTGGGGCGACCCCAGACATCAGGTAGTATTGGGGGGGGCGAGGCAGGTGCAGCCAGACCGGCGACCAATCAGCGGAGTCGTAGCGATCAACGGGTAGTTTGGTGGTTGGAGTTCGAACAGGTGGCTGGTTGCATACGTTTCTGCTCACCCTGGCAAGCCTTGCTGGTGTTGTTGGACATTTCTTCCATAGTCTTTTATATAATTGTGACGACGTAATTATGAAGGGAAGAGCAGGCTCAATCTCTTGAAGGAGATTATCGTCACAATATATATATATATATATATATATATATATATATATATATATATATATATATATATATATATATATATATGTCGTACCTAGTAGCCAGAACGCACTTCTCAGCCTACTATGCAAGGCCCGATTTGCCTATTAAGCCAAGTTTTCATGAAATAATTGTTTTTCGACTACCTAACCTACCTAACCTAACCTAACCTAACTTTGTTGGCTACCTAACCTAACCTAACCTATAGAGATAGGTTAGGTAAGGTTAGGTAGGGTTGGTTAGGTTCGGTCATATATCTACTTTAATTTTAACGCCAATAAAAAAAAATTGACCTTATACATAATGAAATGGGTTGCTTTCTCATTTCATAAGAAAAAAATTAGAGAAAAAATATTAATTCAGGAAAACTTGGCTTATTAGGCAAATCGGGCCATGCATAGTAGGCCGAGAAGTGCGTTCTGGCTACTAGGTACGACATATATATATATATATATATATATATATATATATATATATATATATATATATATATATATATATATATATATATATGTATATATATATATATATATAATATATATATATACATATATATAGATATATATATATATATATATATATATATATATATATATATATATATATATATATATATATATGTATATATATATATATATATATATATATATATATATATATAGATATATACATATATATAGATATATATATATGTATATATATATATATATATATATAATATATATATATACATATAGATATATATATATATATATATATATATATCTATATGTATATATATAAGAATCCGGTAATCGGAAAGGGGCTTGTATCGAGCCGTGTGAACTTGTCATCTAGCCGCGTAATTGTGGGACGCCATCTTAGAGGAACTGGACTGAGTGAGGCGTTAATTATCGGGCTACGAAAACAACATCCGCCGTCTATCGTATCTGTGCTTGAAGATACTGCTGGGAGACGTGCTAAAGAGGGTTTCAGTGTTATGAGAGAAACCTTAAAGTTCTAATTCTGAGGAACAGTGAAGGACTCCGTCTCGGGTCTCGTGTACCGTGTAGCACCGTGTACCGTCGTATCCTGGGGTACCGTGTCAAGTGGAAGGGGCGTGGTACCGCATTCCTGCTGTTGCGCACACCCTGGCTTGCCTAAGCCGGTGTGTCTGCGCCACTCTGGTCTCTGTTTGTGGAGCTAACCCCGTGGTCTAGGACCCTGTGCTCCACCTGACCACGTGTAGGAAGTGAGGACGCCTACATCATCATCCAGCAGCAGCAGTGGGAGTGTGATTGACGTGTATGTGCGAGTGAAAGAAGGTTGCGGGCCCTGCATGATTGATGTAAGTACACTGTTTCCGTTTGGGTAATAAAACTCTGAAGCTGGGTTCGCCCCCAGTGTTCCGTCTGTCCTTTGTCCCTGTGACCACCTGGTGAGGTGAATGGGAATTGGAGACGTGTGAGTCTACCCTGTTGCCGTCATCAAGTTGAGGATTGGGCCCAACTGTGATTTATGACATGTGTGAAACACCTAGTGACACATTCAGAGGCAGAGTAAAGTGAGTTATTTACTTCTATTTTTTCTATGTGCCGTGTATGTATTCCTGTAATTTGATTCCCTTTTTCAGCAGTGAAAAGTGGTAACAGGGAGATTTCCCTAGGTTATATATTTTACTGTTGTGTTGTGGTAAAGTGTGAATTATTGGTGGATAATTTACTGGGGGAAGTCATTTACAAGTTTTGCCGTGAGTGGCAAGGATGTACTGTGTTGTACTGTGATGTACTGTGTTGTACTGTGTGTGTGAACCGTAGACAAGTTTGACCTTGGTGGAAGGCGTTGTGTACTGTGAAGGATTCCGTGAGAATTAAAGTCAGTTAACGTCACCGGGGGTCACGATTTACTTAACGAGGTCACTTGTTCGTTGAACATTGTTGTGATTAACGTAGGGACGTGTAAAGGCAACAGTCACAGTGAAGTTCACGCAGTGGAGGAATTGTCAAGTGAAGACTAACGTAGTGTTAACGATATAACGAGCTGTCGTTAATTGAGTGATTAACGTAAGGGGTTGACGGTCTGTTATGATCGGAGTCAATTGCGCTGTAATTAAGCTTCCGTAATTCGTTGGACTGATCAGATCTGTCTGCGGACAGAGTGATTAAGCACTCGTAGCTAATTAAGGATAATTAGTAATCGCCACTTAGTGAATTCACCAGGTGTTGATGTTGTTGTTTACATGGAGTATTGGAACATTGTGTGTGGTACAGTAGTCTACCCTCGTTAAGGTAATCTTGTCGTAAGACCGGAAGAGAACTGTCAGTTGAGAGACAGTAGGCTTTATCAATACTCGTCTGAATTAATAGGCTGTTGTATTCAGTAATTAATTGGGAATTACTCACCGAATGCTTGACTTTCAAGTTGATGTAATTAATTGATGTACGAGTTATTGCTGCCATTTAATTGCCGTTGAGACACGTGTGTGTTAACGTAATTGTTTAAATTCAATTAGAGTAACTTTTGTTTTGATTGTCCTGAGAGACAAGTGTTAACGTAAGATTTTTTATAAGGGGTTATCATTCTTGGATTAACCGCCTTGTTACTTGGTACCTCGTTGTGGGCAGCGAGCGCCAGTCAAGTTTTTGTGATTATAGTATGGGTCACCGTGAAGCCGTGACAATATTGATTGCAAGCTTGCGTCACCAGTGGGCACCACTTTGTTCAGTTAGTGTCATTGTTCAGTCAGCGACGACGGGATAAGGATACCGTGGGTCCATCAAGCTGTTGATTAGCTGTTCGTTAATGTGCCACTGGAGTGACAGTAAAGTAACGTAAATTCACTGTGTAGTAGTTTTAGTTCTTGTTTTGTGAATAAATTGTTTTGTTATAGAAGCGGTCGTTTACGTCAAACCTTCCAATATTACTGCCCCACATTTCATGTTCTGCAACGCTTTGCCTGCTTAGGTTCATATCAAGTCTGTATCTAAAGCTCGAGTCCATTGCACAGCACCACACTTCTATAAATAAGAAGTGAGAATTCGTCGGCTAGCCTTTATTAGTTGTCAACTAGGAGGAGCCAGCGACCTAAGTGACAGGTGTTACCCGAGTGGTTTCGCCTGGCGGTTTGCTCCCGCGGTCCTATGATCTTAGGCTTTAAGATTAAATATCTGCCACTGGCAGCTCTTGCTGTTTAAGGTCTGCCTCTCTTGCGAGGTAGTTGCGATTAACGTAACATCAATAGGACTTAATTCTTATGATAACCTGTCAAAGAAAAAAATCTCACAGTGAGGGTGAACGTGATGTCTTCTAGTCCTCTTAAGGGTGTTAGGTCTAACATTCGCACCCTGGGCATGAGACTCCGGGCGGATATTCCATCCTCTGTGCGCCTTATAGGGTACAACGTTCGGGTGTTTTACGCCCGCCAGCCGCGGAAGTGTTATCGTTGTGGTCTTTTGGGCCATCAGGCTGCTGCCTGTTCTGCGCCTGCCGTGGCACCAGTGAATCTCTTCAGTGAGGAGGATTTTCCGCCACTTCCTGTGGGGGATGATTCGGTGGATGTGGACGTCTCTTCGGCTGAGGAGGTGCCCTCTGTTTCAGCTGTTGCTCCGCCTGTTGCGCCCCCTGTTGTTGTCACCTCTCCTCCGGTGGTTGTGTCCTCGCCTGGTGCTCTGCCTGTTCCGGCTGGTGTTCCTGAGCCTCTTCCGTCTGACAGCTGCTCGGGCCCCTAGTCTTCCGGTTCTTCCTCTGCTGCATCTGTCCTGGTCCCTGCGCCCTCGCCGTCTGTGCTGGGTGATGGGGTGGCTGCGGTGCCTCCTGCTGTGTGTGGTCCGGTTCCCTCTGTGGTAGAGGCTGCTGCCGTTCTGCGTCGGGCGTCGGTTCGTCTGGCTGGTGGTTGCCCGTGTTTCTGGGTCCGCTTCCGGCTCTGACGATATCAGGCCGGAGCCCAAACGTTCCAGGCGTTCGTCTACGGCCTGGGCTGATGTTGGGGACTTCGCTGACTGTGGGCCTTCTAGTGTTGACGGCGTGGATCCGGCTGAGTCGTTGTCTCCGCAGGTGGTGGTGGCAGAGGTTCATGTGCTTGCTGGTGGTATAATTTATATGAAATAGAAAGTAAATATTTATGGTATATTTATCTCCACCAATTGGGATAAACTGTCAAAAAAAAAAATTGTAAATTGTAACCACATGAGACACAGTTGAGCTGGATATGACAAGGACCAACAGGCGCCATTAATACAGGTCCAGAATAGACCACATGAGACAGACAGAGTCCCATGCTGGAGGTCCAGCTCTCATACTACAAACCCACTGAGGCCATTTTAAATGTTCTTTATATAGTTGTGTGATCTATAACACATTAATAATTATGTCTACCGTTTAATTATAGTAAGATTAAAATATGAAACCCCCCAAAAATCTGCGAAGAGAATTTTACTGGTGACATTAAAATATAAAATACAGTCTGCTTAGAAGTAATAAATACAATTTCCTGAATTCATACTGAAATAAATCACCGCTAGATTTCTCCCCATCCCATTCCAAATCCTTATCCTGACCCCTTCCAAGTGATATATAGTCGTAATGATTTGGCACTTTCCCCTTGATAATTCCCCGCCCTCCCTCCCTCATCCTAGGCAGCACCACTTTTGAACAAAATGACAAAACCACTAACGCAACCCGCTATCACACTCCACCCCGAAGTACAAATCACGCAACTACTCCCACACCCAATATAGCATACCAGCGGTACTGCCTACCATGGTAATGTTGGTATGCCTCCCAACATAATGATTACAAATACCTGTTACTCAGATCACAACTTAATTGAAGTTCTGACAACCATGGGGAATAGACCTCCACCGGGAATCGGGACTGGTTTTGAAGGAGATTTCAGCAAATTCAACTTCATTTATAAACAGATAAACTGGGAAAAAATAAACCAAGACGTCACAGAAATAAGGTGGGAAGAACAGCTAGAAAATGTAAACCTTAACCAGTGCCTGGAAAAAAATAAGCTCAATAGCATTAGAAATATGCTCAAACTGCATACCCTAAGAAAAAAGAGGAAAATGCAGGAAAGGAAAAAAGAGGAAAAAGAGGAAATGCAGACTGAAATGGAAACGTTGTTCCCTCTATAGGTGAAGAAAACGAATCGCGAAACAACTTGAGAGTCGCACCCAATCTCAAGACCGGCGAAGGTTAGGTAGAGAAATAGAAACAATTGAACTACAGCTACAAGAATCATGCAAACCCCAGGAGAGGCAGAGAGAGCTAAAGGCCATCAGTGAAATAGAGAGAAATCCGAATTTTTTTCTTCTATTCAAAATCAAGGTAAAAACCCACATCAAGTATCAGGCCCGAGAAAGGGAGATGGAACTTTCATCGATGACAACAAAGAAATGAGCGAGTTACTGAGGAAGCAGTATGACTGTTTTCAGCGAGCCACTAAACACACTAGAGACTGATAACCTAAATGAATTTTTCATGGATATGATACCAACATCAAATTATATATCAGACGTCACCCTACTCCCACTGGATTTTGAAGAAGCCATGAACAGTATGCCTATGCACTCTGCACCAGGCCCAGGTTCTTGGAACTCTATATTCATCAAGAACTGTAAAAAAACACTATCGCAGGCCCTTCACATTCTGTGGAGACAATGCCTAGATACTGACATAATCCCTGACTTACTAAAAACAGCAGAGATAGCACCACTCCATAAAGGAAAAAATTACAGACCAATAGCCCTAACATCACACATCATAAAAATCTTTGAGAGTGTGCTTATAAGATTACAAATTACATGGAATCACTGCATCTCCATTACCCCGGACAACAGTGTTTTAGAACAAGGCGCCATTGCCTGTCACAATTGCTGGACCACTATGACACGGCATTAGATGCCAAACAAAACACTGATGTAAATTACACAGATTTTCCAAAAGCCTTCGGCAAATGTGGCCATGGTGTTATTGCACATAAAATGCGTTCAAAAGAAATTACCGGAAAAATAGGCAGTTGGATCTACAATTTCCTGACTAACAGAACCCAATGTGTAATAGTCAACAAAATAAAATCCGGTCCATCAACCGTGAAGAGATCAGTCCCCCAGGGTACTGTGCTTGCTCCAGTACTTTTCTCATCCTCATATCGGGCATAGACAAGGGTACAATCTATATTACTCTATCATCCTTTGCAGATGACACTAAGATTTTTATGAGAGTAAACAACATAGAGGACACAGCAAACTTCCAATCAGATGTAAATCAGGTCTTTCTATGGGCTACAGAAAATAATACGGTGTTTAACGAAGATAAATTCCAGCTCATGCACTACGGAAAAAAAGTAAAATATAAAAACGGAAAACACCTACAAAAAAAGTCAAATCATAACATAGAATGAAAAGGCAATGTAAAGGATCTGGGTGTACTCATGTCGGAAGACCTTACCTTTAAAGAACACAATAAAGTAGCTGTCACAACTGCAAGAAAAATGACAGGTTGGATAACAAGAACCTTTCACACTAGAGATGCTATACCGATGATGGTACTTTTCAGGACACTAATGGTGTCTAGAGTGAAATACTGCTGCACAATGACAGCTCCTTTCAAAGCTGGAGAAATTACTGACCTGGAGAGTGCACAGAGGTCCTTAACTGCTAGAATCCACTCAGTAAAACATCTAAACTATTGGGACCGATTAAAGAGCCCTAAATCTGTATTCTCTTGAGCGCAGGCGGGAAAGATGCATAATAATTTACACGTGGAAAATAGTAGAGGGGGCTGGTTCCACACCTGCACACAGAAATAACATCATATGAGGACAGAAAGCATGGCAGGACGTGCAGAATACCCTCATTGAAATGCAAAGGTGCAATAGGTACTCAGAGAGAACTCTGTTAACATCAGAGGCCGGAGACTGTTCAACATGCTTCCACTACACATTAGGGGCAAAACTGGCCGACCCCTCACAGTGTTCAAGAGAGAACTCGATAAGCACCTCCAAAGGATACCTGATCAACCAGGCTGTGATTCATACATCAGGCTGCGCGCACCCGCTTCCAATAAACTGGTTGATCAGTCCAGCAACTAGGATGTCTGGTCGACGACCGGGCTGCAGGGACGCTAAGCCCCCCAAAACCCCTCAAGGTAACCTCAAACTTTGGTCAAATCTCCCAAACGAATGCCCTCCATACAAACCTCACCAAGAACCTATCTTGGGGCGCCTGACAGCTGAGTGGACAGCGCTTCGGATTCGTAGTCCTGAGGTTCCGGGTTCGATCCCTGGTGGAGGCGGAGACAAATGGGCAAAATGTTTCTTTCACCCTGACGCCCCTGTTACCTAGTAGTAAATAGGTACCTGGGAGTTAGACAGCTACTATGGGCCGCTTCCTAGGAGGTGTAACAAAAAAGGAGGCCTGGTCGAGGACCGGGCCACGGGGATGCTAAGCCCCGAATTCATTCCAAGATAACCCCCCCGTGCACATATTTTGACAACGATTCATCAAATACCCTCTCCTCTAGCCTCACAAACACCTACTCCACCAATTCCCTCCTCAATGCCACCAGCCATTCCTTCCACGTAATTTCTTCAAAACACAACACCAGCATCTGCATTATTATCCGCATCTGTAGCAATAGCAACACAACCTTCGAAACACAAGCCGCCTCTCTGACATCACACAAGGAAGTCACACAATTTAAATTCCCACCAAGTACCATCATTCTTGTGCCATGCCTCAGATAAGAAACATCAGGGGGGGGGGGGTTATACTTATTGTCTAATTATCAGAATGAGCTCCCCCCCCCCCCCCCCCGATAAAATAATGTTAATAACTCTTACTGCAGTCAGTCAATGGATGGATAATGGATTGCACCTTAGAAAAATCACCTTAAAATCGTCTTTCATATGTAAAAGTGGTTCAACGTCACCTTACCTGGGGAAACGGTTCAAATCTGGCCCACTGTCATGAGTACACACCCCGCTGAGCCAGCGTGACTTACCCTCTCTCTCCTCAGTTGGAATGATCTCCTAATTCCCCTTCATGATATTACTTTCCACTGTCATCTTGAGTGTGAGAAGTCGCCTATCATGTTCCACACAGGCACACGTGCTCAATTTATCCACATAAACGGTTCTCTCACAATAGGGTCCTCATAGGTACGACCACCTTACAGGCTTCAAGCCACCCCTACTATCTATCGTTCACAATAGCAGAGAAACGTCGTACCTCGTCCTCGGACAGCTACCTCACACGTTGCTGCGTTGCCTTTACTCAAACTCCTCACCAGGAGCCACAATCTTACTCCGGCACCTTTTCATGGTCTCTTGGGTCAGGAGCACAATGTTACTGATTTGGAACGTTTACGGTTGTTGGAACAATCCTTTCAAGTGGCACGTCAGGTGCAGACGAGGAGTCACAATAACGTGGCTGAAATACGTTGTCCAGACCAAACACTAGAAAGTGAAGGGACAACAACGTTTCGGTTCATCCTGGACCATTCTCAAGTCGATTGTGACTCGAATCGACTTGAGAATGGTCCAGGATGGACCAGAGCGTCGTCGCCCCTTCACTTTCTAGTGTGTGCGGTTTGGTATATCAGGTGTCTCGCCATTTGATGGGAGGAGTGTTAGTGCTCCTGAAAAGGTCGTCGGCGATTAAGATCTTGGCTATTGAGAAGGATGAGGCAATTAAGATCTTGGATATTGAGAAGGATGAGGCGATTAAGATCTTGGCTATTGAGAAGGATGAGGATGGTTGCGTGGTGCTTGTACTGCATTAGTTTCTGATCAGTGTGTTTTTATATGGCGCATAAACGTTCAATATAAAAACCAACTGATCAAAAACGAATACCATATAAGCATCACACAACTATCCTCGTCATTCTCAATAGACAAGATCTTAATCACCGACGACCTCTTCAGGAGCACTAACACTCCTCCCATCAAATGGCGAGACACCTGATATACCACCTGAAAGGATTGTTTCAACAACTGTAAACGTTCTAAATCTCTAACATTGTGCTCCTCAACTAAGAGACCATCAAAGGGCGCCGGAGTAACGCACTGAAGAGAACTTGCTTCTGTGCGTCACACAGACCGTTTACATTCAACGTGGCACATCGGAACTCGGCCATTGTAACTCAGACAACCGATCTGCAGACATCTAAACCACCAGCTTCAGCAATACCACCATCTCCATCCTTTATCCCGTCAGGCACAACCATCAAACCAGGCCTTAAATCATCTTTCGATTGAGCCTTAACAGCCTCTCCATCACCACAAAATGCCGAAGAACGACATAGCTCTACCTTCCCCGACTTCTGGGAACAATCCCTATAGTCAATTACATACCAACCCCTACCCGAACGCTCACTCTGCTCAACCCCCCCCCCGATCCCAGTCAGTCTCTTGTATCTCAACATTTACCACAGCAACAGATATACCTCCTCAGCCTCCAATACATCCGGAGAAACTAGGAGGGGACGTGGGTGGATCTCTCTCACCATCTACCACATACTTAATCCGTTTTGGTGTATTTACCAGCATCTCTCCTCGCAATTTCTCACTTCTTCGATGCTGTAAAAAGTCATAATCTTGGTAACATCAACTCCACCTTCATGACATTCAACAAATATCTTCTCCGACACTACACCAGATGGGGCGAAAACTTCATTCTCCACGACACGTGACTGGCAACAGGGCAGGCCTAACAGCTCTTCTATCATAGTTCTCTTCCACAGGACCCACACCTGAATCCTTCACAGGTTCACCATCAACGCCATTATTTTCGTGTGGCGCGAGTTTCTTTATCGGCGAAAAGTCCACTTAATACATATTTGCCAGATCTAACGGGCCCACTCGGCACGAAGCAGCTGTGTGTGCAGGCATTCCGCACTTAAAGCTTGCCTGTTCCTGGCCCTGGTAAAAAGCATATATCGTGCAGCCAGCCACCCTGTGATGAAGGGGTTCCATTTATTATCTTCATCTACACTGTCCTCTATGCCATGAGAATTCCTCTTGCAGGCTCCGATGTAAACTAATGCTGCCGAATACATAGGACGCTACCATACCGGCAGATCTCCACACTCAGTACCATTATATTTCATTTCAAAGCATGCATTCTGCACCACAAACATATGTAGTGTCCTACCTAGCATCAACACTTTTCAAATTCCCTGTACCACCACGCAGGTGCCTTCCTGACCTTCACGAGCCTTCAATGAAACCTCGGAACGTCGAGGAGTTCCCAAACATCAATATCACCCGTTCGTCTCGTAACTTCTGTATCCCACAGAGGTCCTCTATTTTGATTCTGAAGTAATTAATTACGACCTCAAACAGCGTAGCATAGACCAATGGCCGGGCAAACCCCAGAAATGTCGATATATGTCCTTCATCAAACCTCAAACCCATCAAACCTTACGGAAAGAGGTGTCATCCCACTCAAGAAGGAGGTGGATGCAAAAGGCAAAGTAAACCCCTTGTTTATTAGGCATTGTAGAGAAGCACAGAAGGGGCTATAACGAAACTGCTGCAGCTAACAACAATATAACAGGCCAATCGCCCGTGCCTGGGCAGAAAGGAAGGGTCTGGAGAAGGTCTGGAGCGCCACGACCACCGTCGGACTCTGATGTGGTCAGCGCCTGACTCCCTTACACCTTATATATCACTCCCGGGTCTGTTTCCTTAGGTGTTTGTATGCCTGTTGAGCCATTATCCCCTAGAGTCCTGTTTTTCGACAGTCTCTTTCCTATTTTAATTGTAATATTCGCACCAGCGGCTCTTCTCTGATCGTGTTCTACAACGTCCCACCACACGTTATCTTCTTGAACATTATGAAGCTTCCCACTCACAGGTTGAAGTGTTTCCAGCACGTTCACATTGAACAATTCCTCGTTACCTTGGTCAGAGTAAACCTCCATCTCAATAACAGGTTCAAATTTTCCTCAACTTTTAATTTAGCATCTCTCTTCTTCATACGTTTCAAATCAATGGTCCGAGTTAATGTCTTGGAAATCTGACGACGTTTTTGCATGTGACCGATGATACCAGTCAACTTCACACGCCCCTTACCTCCTTGGCCAGACGTGGCATAAGAGTGTGTATTTGTCCCCTGCATAAGCAGCCTATTTTCACCATCACTCGTGTGGTCTACATCGAGGGGACAACAACTTGTCCCATCGTCACCTCACCAGGTTCATCACCATCGTCACCATCACAGCTCAGGACAGGTGCAGTGTCAGTGTCATGAGTCACCACATGTATACTGTCTAGGACTACCTCGCCGTCACCAAGACGGACTACCTCACAGTCACCAGGACGGTCTACCTCACCGTCACCAGGACGGACTACCTCACCGTCACCAGGACGGACTACTTCACCGTCACCAGGACGGTCTACCTCACTGTCACCAGGACGGTCTACCTCACCGTCACCAGGACGGACTACCTCACAGTCACTAGGACGGTCTACCTCACCCTCACCAGGACGGTCTACCTCACCGTCACCAGGACGGACTACCTCACCGTCACCAGGACGGACTACCTCACCGTCACCAGGACGGACCACCTCACCGTCACCAGGACGGACTACCTCACCGTCACCAGGACGGACTACTTCACCGTCACCAGGACGGACTACCTCACCGTCACCAGGACGGACTACCTCACCGTCACCAGGACGGACTACCTCACCGTCACCAGGAGGTTATCTTGAGGTTATCTTGAGATGATTTCGGGGCTTTAGTGTCCCCGCGGCCCGGTCCTTGACCAGGCCTCCACCCCCAGGAAGCAGCCCGTGACAGCTGACTAACTCCCAGGTACCTATTTACTGCTAGGTAACAGGGGCATTCAGGGTGAAAGAAACTTTGCCCATTTGTTTCTGCCTCGTGCGGGAATCGAACCCGCGCCACAGAATTACGAGTCCTGCGCGCTATCCACCAGGCTACGAGGACGGACTACTTCACCGTCACCAGGACGGACTACCTCACCGTCACCAGGACGGACTACCTCACCGTCACCAGGACGGACTACCTCACCGTCACCAGGACGGACTACCTCACCGTCACCAGGACGGACTACCTCACCGTCACCAGGACGGACTACCTCACCGTCACCAGGACGGACTACCTCACCGTCACCAGGACGGACTACCTCACCGTCACCAGGACGGACTACCTCACCGTCACCAGGACGGACTACCTCACCGTCACCAGGACGGACTACCTCACCGTCACCAGGACGGACTACCTCACCGTCACCAGGACAGACTACCTCACCGTCACCAGGACGGACTACCTCACCGTCACCAGGACGGACTACTTCACCGTCACCAGGACGGACTACTTCACCGTCACCAGGACGGACTACCTCACCGTCACCAGGACGGACTACCTCACCATCACCAGGACGGACTACCTCACCGTCACCAGGACGGACTACCTCACCGTCACCAGGACGGTCTACCTCACCGTCACCAGGACGGACTACCTCACCGTCAACTGGACGGACTACCTCACCGTCACCAGGACGGACTACCTCACCGTCACCAGGACGGACTACCTCACCGTCAACTGGACGGACTACCTCACCGTCAACTGGACGGACTACCTCACCGTCACCAGGACGGACTACTTCACCGTCACCAGGACGGACTACCTCACCGTCACCAGGACGGACCACCTCACCGTCACTAGGACGGACTACCTCACCGTCACCAGGACGGACTACCTCACCGTCACCAGGACGGACTACCTCACCGTCACCAGGACGGACCACCTCACCGTCACCAGGACGGACTACCTCACCGTCACCAGGACGGACTACTTCACCGTCACCAGGACGGACTACCTCACCGTCACCAGGACGGACTACCTCACCGTCACCAGGACGGACTACCTCACCGTCACCAGGACGGACTACCTCACCGTCACCAGGACAGTCTACCTCACCGTCACCAGGACGATACTACCTCACCGTCACCAGGACGGACTACCTCACCGTCACCAGGACGGACTACCTCACCGTCACCAGGACGGACTACCTCACCGTCACCAGGACGGTCTACCTCACCGTCACCAGGACGGACTACCTCACCGTCAACTGGACGGACTACCTCACCGTCACCAGGACGGACTACCTCACCGTCACCAGGACGGACTACCTCACCGTCAACTGGACGGACTACCTCACCGTCAACTGGACGGACTACCTCACCGTCACCAGGACGGACTACTTCACCGTCACCAGGACGGACTACCTCACCGTCACCAGGACGGACCACCTCACCGTCACTAGGACGGACTACCTCACCGTCACCAGGACGGACTACCTCACCGTCACCAGGACGGACTACCTCACCGTCACCAGGACGGACCACCTCACCGTCACCAGGACGGACTACCTCACCGTCACCAGGACGGACTACTTCACCGTCACCAGGACGGACTACCTCACCGTCACCAGGACGGACTACCTCACCGTCACCAGGACGGACTACCTCACCGTCACCAGGACGGACTACCTCACCGTCACCAGGACAGTCTACCTCACCGTCACCAGGACGAAACTACCTCACCGTCACCAGGACGGACTACCTCACCGTCACCAGGACGGACTACCTTACCGTCACCAGGACGGACTACCTCACCGTCACCAGGACGGACTACTTCACCGTCACCAGGACGGACTACCTCACCGTCACCAGGACGGACTACCTCACCGTCACCAGGACGGACTACCTCACCGTCACCAGGACGGTCTACCTCACTGTCACCAGGACGGACTACCTCACCGTCAACTGGACGGACTACCTCACCGTCACCAGGACGGACTACCTCACCGTCACCAGGACGGACTACCTCACCGTCAACTGGACGGACTACCTCACCGTCACCAGGACGGACTACTTCACCGTCACCAGGACGGACTACTTCACCGTCACCAGGACGGACTACTTCACCGTCACCAGGACGGACTACTTCACCGTCACCAGGACGGACTACCTCACCGTCACCAGGACGGTCTACCTCACCGTCACCAGGACGGACTACTTCACCGTCACCAGGACGGACTACCTCACCGTCACCAGGACGGACTACCTCACCGTCACCAGGACGGTCTACCTCACCGTCACCAGGACGGACTACCTCACCGTCACCAGGACGGACTACCTCACCGTCACCAGGACGGACTACCTCACCGTCACCAGGACGGACTACCTCACCGTCACCAGGACGGACTACCTCACCGTCACCAGGACGGACTACCTCACCGTCACCAGGACGGACTACCTCACCGTCACCAGGACGGACTACCTCACCGTCTCCAGGACGGACTACCTCACCGTCACCAAGACGGACTACCTCACCGTCAACAGGACGAACTTCCTCACCGTCACCAGGACGGACTACCTCACCGTCTCCAGGACGGACTACCTCACCGTCACCAGGACGGACTACCTCACCGTCAACAGGACGGACTACCTCACCGTCACCAGGACGGACTACCTCAGCGTCACCAGGACGGACTACCTCAGCGTCACCAGGACGGACTACCTCAGCGTTACCAGGACGGACTACCTCACCGTCACCAGGACGGACTACCTCACCGTCACCAGGACGGACCACCTCACCGTCACCAGGACGGACCACCTCACCGTCACCAGGACGGACTACCTCACCGTCACCAGGAAGGACTACCTCACCGTCACCAGGACGGACTACCTCACCGTCACCAGGACGGACTACCTCACCGTCAACAGGACGGACTACCTCACCGTCACCAGGACGGACTACCTCACCGTCACCAGGAAGGACTACCTCACCGTCACCAGGACGGACTACCTCACCGTCACCAGGACGGACTACCTCAGCGTCACCAGGACGGACTACCTCGCCGTCACCAGGACGGACTACCTCACCGTCACCAGGACGGACTACCTCACCGTCACCAGGACGGACTACCTCACCGTCACCAGGACGGACTACCTCACCGTCACCAGGACGGACTACCATAATCCTTGCAACCATAACTGGGACGAGCATGCAAGAGGACATTACACTCACACATTAATCAGAATGACAAATTGAAGAATTTTTCAGTGTACAATCAATGATCAAACGCTGTGAAGAAGATAATATATTGGTGACTGAATCTATTCACGACTTTATTTGTAAGTCTGATGAAACACGGGCAAGGTTTCAAAGCCATAAATTTCCCGTTGGCGGGGAGAAAAAATCTGCAAGGCATATTGAGGAAGCAAATTATTCGTCAGACGCTTCACGCTGGCGGGAACTGAACCGGGGACCTAGCGGCTAGAGCCGGCTGCTGGTGGTGGTACCACTGCGCCACCAACACCTACCCCACAGTCATAGACTTCATGGTGGTTCTCCAAAAACATTCAAGGTAACACAGAGACGGAATCCTCACAGGGAGAGGATTGAGATGCTGACACCTGTCATGGTTGCCCATCTGGCTCTGTTTCCTTACACTGTTCCTCTCTCCCTCCCTCTGCCGCCTCTCACATCACTCTGCGTTCTCCCTCCCACCCGGGTTCTCCTCCCTCCCACCGGGTTCTCCTCCCTCCCACCGGGTTCTCCTCCCTCCAACCCGGGTTCTCCTCCCTCCCACCTGGTTCTCCTCCCTCCCACCGGGTTCTCCCCCCGGGCTAATAAGCAGAGGCGCGGCGCTCCAGTATTCATGAGAGCGGCGAGACAGTTCTGTTAGACTTCCACTTTCTCCAAATTGAAGGAAGGTAAAGCCTTGAAATATCTTTTTGCGTTATCAAGGCCCGCCTCGTGAGCCGTTATTTTTAATATAAATTATATAGCTATATATTTAGCGCATTTTGAATAGACTATAATTAAAGTAAAGTTTGCTCATCTGTTTATATGTTCCAAGGTTGCTCTAGTATTTATATGTTCCAAGGTTGCTCTAGTATTTATATGTTCCAAGGTTGCTCTAGTATTGATATGTTCCAAGGTTGCTCTAGTATTTATATGTTCCAAGGTTGCTCTAGTATCTATATGTTCCAAGGTTGCTCTAGTATTTATATGTCCCAAGGTTGCTCTAGTATTTATATGTCCCAAGGTTGCTCTAGTATTTATATGTTCCAAGGTTCCTCTAGTATTTATATGTTCCAAGGTTGCTCTAGTATTTATATGTTCCAAGGTTGCTCTAGTATTTATATGTTCCAAGGTTGCTCTAGTATATATATGTCCCAAGGTTGCTCTAGTATTTATATGTCCCAAGGTTGCTCTAGTATTTATATGTCCCAAGGTTGCTCTAGTATTTATATGTCCCAAGGTTGCTCTAGTATTTATATGTCCCAAGGTTGCTCTAGTATCTATATGTCCCAAGGTTGCTCTAGTATTTATATGTCCCAAGGTTGCTCTAGTATTTATATGTTCCAAGGTTGCTCTAATATTTATATATTCCAAGGTTGCTCTAGTATCTATATGTCCCAAGGCTGCTCTAGTATTTATATGTCCCAAGGTTGCTCTAGTATTTATATGTCCCAAGGTTGCTCTAGTATTTATATATTCCAAGGTTGCTCTAGTATCTATATGTTCCAAGGTTGCTCTAGTATTTATATGTTCCAAGGTTGCTCTAGTATTTATATGTTCCAAGGTTGCTCTAGTATTTATATGTTCCAAGGTTGCTCTAGTATTTATATATTCCAAGGTTGCTCTAGTATTTATATGTTCCAAGGTTGCTCTAGTATTTATATGTTCCAAGGTTGCTCTAGTATCTATATGTTCCAAGGTTGCTCTAGTATTTATATGTCCCAAGGTTGCTCTAGTATTTATATGTCCCAAGGTTGCTCTAGTATTTATATGTTCCAAGGTTGCTCTAGTATTTATATGTTCCAAGGTTGCTCTAGTATTTATATGTTCCAAGGTTGCTCTAGTATTTATATGTTCCAAGGTTGCTCTAGTATTTATATGTGCGAAGGTTGACCAAGAATAGGGAAGTATTCTTCTCGTGTAAATTTAGGCAGCATCACCCCACCTGAGGAAGGCCAGCAGGGACGAGCGCCTCGGAGGGAGAATGGGTGACTATGATAATAGGTTAACTCCTTTAAAATACATGGAAAGGTTACTTGGCATTTTAATCACATGTTTACATGTCCTCAATGTGTTAATATGAACCAATCCTTATATTTATTATATTTATAACATAATATCTTTATATTATTCATAATAATTTAAATTCTTATATAAAGATTGAGAACATATGTAGAGATTCGGGAACAGCGCAATAACACACCACTCTCCTTGCTCAGCGCAATAACACACCACTCTCCTTGCTCAGCGCAATAACACACCACTCTCCTTGCTCAGCGCAATAACACACCACTCTCCTTGCTCAGCGCAATAACACACCACTCTCCTTGTTCTGCGCAATAACACACCACTCTCCTTGCTCAGCGCAATAACACACCACTCTCCTTGCTCAGCGCAATAACACACCACTCTCCTTGTTCTGCGCAATAACACACCACTCTCCTTGCTCAGCGCAATAACACACCACTCTCCTTGCTCTGCGCAATAACACACCACCCTCCTTGCTCAGCGCAATAACACACCACTCTCCTTGCTCTGCGCAATAACACACCACCCTCCTTGCTCAGCGCAATAACACACCACCCTCCTTGCTCTGCGCAATAACACACCACTCTCCTTGCTCTGCGCAATAACACACCACTCTCCTTGCTCTGCGCAATAACACACCACCCTCCTTGCTCAGCGCAATAACACACCACTCTCCTTGCTCTGCGCAATAACACACCACCCTCCTTGCTCAGCGCAATAACACACCACCCTCCTTGCTCTGCGCAATAACACACCACTCTCCTTGCTCTGTGCAATAACACACCACTCTCCTTGCTCCGCGCAATAACACACCACTCTCCTTGCTCTGCGCAATAACACACCACTCTCCTTGCTCCGCGCAATAACACACCACTCTCCTTGCTCTGCGCAATAACACACCACTCTCCTTGCTCTGCGCAATAACACACCACTCTCCTTGCTCTGTGCAATAACACACCACTCTCCTTGCTCTGTGCAATAACACACCAATCTCCTTGCTCCGCGCAATAACACACCACTCTCCTTGCTCTGCGCAATAACACACCACTCTCCTTGCTCCGTGCAATAACACACCACTCTCCTTGCTCTGCGCAATAACACACCACTCTCCTTGCTCTGCGCAATAACACACCACTCTCCTTGCTCTGTGCAATAACACACCACTCTCCTTGCTCTGTACAATAACACACCACTCTCGTTGCTCCGCGCAATAACACACCACTCTCCTTGCTCTGTACAATAACACACCACTCTCCTTGCTCTGTGCAATAACACACCACTCTCCTTGCTCAGCGCAATAACACACCACTCTCCTTGCTCAGCGCAATAACACACCACTCTCCTTGCTCAGCGCAATAACACACCACTCTCCTTGCTCTGTGCAATAACACACCACTCTCCTTGCTCTGTGCAATAACACACCACTCTCCTTGCTCTGTGCAATAACACACCACTCTCCTTGCTCTGTGCAATAACACACCACTCTCCTTGCTCTGTGCAATAACACACCACTCTCCTTGCTCTGTGCAATAACACACCACTCTCCTTCCTCTGTGCAATAACACACCACTCTCCTTCCTCTGTGCAATAACACACCACTCTCCTTGCTCTGTGCAATAACACACCACTCTCCTTGCTCTGTGCAATAACACACCACTCTCCTTGCTCTGTGCAATAACACACCACTCTCCTTGCTCTGCGCAATAACACACCACTCTCCTTGCTCCGCGCAATAACACACCACTCTCCTTGCTCTGCGCAATAACACACCACTCTCCTTGCTCTGCGCAATAACACATCACTCTCCTTGCTCTGTGCAATAACACACCACTCTCCTTGCTCTGTACAATAACACACCACTCTCCTTGCTCCGCGCAATAACACACCACTCTCCTTGCTCTGTACAATAACACACCACTCTCCTTGCTCTGTGCAATAACACACCACTCTCCTTGCTCAGCGCAATAACACACCACTCTCCTTGCTCAGCGCAATAATACACCACTCTCCTTGCTCTGTGCAATAACACACCACTCTCCTTGCTCTGTGCAATAACACACCACTCTCCTTGCTCTGTGCAATAACACACCACTCTCCTTGCTCTGTGCAATAACACACCACTCTCCTTGCTCTGTGCAATAACACACCACTCTCCTTGCTCTGTGCAATAACACACCACTCTCCTTGCTCTGTGCAATAACACACCACTCTCCTTGCTCTGCGCAATAACACAAGGACTGGACCCGAAAAAGCTCGACGCGTTATCTTCCCTACATTTCTCAACTCACACCAACAGTCACGTGTACAGTCTGGTTAATACACCAACAGTCACGTGTACAGTCTGGTTAATACACCAACAGCCACGTGTACAGTCAGGTTAATACACCAACAGTCACGTGTACAGTCAGGGTTAATACACCAACAGTCACGTGTACAGTCAGGTTAACACACCAACAGTCTTGTGTACAGTCAGGTTAATACACCAACAGTCACGCGTACAGTCAGGGTTAATACACCAACAGTCACGTGTACAGTCAGGTTAATACACCAACAGTCACGTGTACAGTCAGGTTAATACACCAACAGTCACGTGTACAGCCGGGTTAATACACCAACAGTCTTGTGTACAGTCAGGTTAATACACCAACAGTCACGTGTACAGTCAGGTTAATACACCAACAGTCACGTGTACAGTCAGGTTAATACACCAACAGTCACGTGTACAGTCAGGTTAACACACCAACAGTCACGTGTACAGTCAGGTTAATACACCAACAGTCACGTGTACAGTCAGGTTAATACACTAACAGTCACGTGTACAGTCAGGTTAATACACCAACAGTCACGTGTCCTGCCAATCCAACACACAGTCACGTGTCCTGCCAGTCCAACACACAGTCATGTGTCCTGCCAGTCCAACACACAGTCACGTGTCCTGCCAGTCCAACACACAGTCACGTGTCCTACCAGTCCAACACAATCACATGTCCTGCCAGTCCAACACACAGTCACATGTCCTGCCAGTCCAACACACAGTCACATGTCCTGCCAGTCCAACACACAGTCACATGTCCTGCCAGTCCAACACACAGTCACATGTCCTGCCAGTACAACACACAGTCACATGTCCTGCCAGTCCAACACACAGTCACATGTCCTGCCAGTCCAACACACAGTCACATGTCCTGCCAGTCCAACACACAGTCACATGTCCTGCCAGTCCAACACACAAACAGTCACTTGTCCTGCCAGTCCAACACACAAACAGTCACATGTCCTGCCAGTCCAACACACAGTCACATGTCCTGCCAGTACAACACACAGTCACATGTCCTGCCAGTCCAACACACAGTCACATGTCCTGCCAGTCCAACACACAAACAGTCACATGTCCTGCCAGTCCAACACACAGTCACATGTCCTGCCAGTCCAACACACAGTCACATGTCCTGCCAGTCCAACACACAGTCACATGTCCTGCCAGTCCAACACACAGTCACATGTCCTGCCAGTAAAACAGTCACATGTCCTGCCAGTCCAACACACAGTCACATGTCCTGCCAGTCCAACACACAAACAGTCACATGTCCTGCCAGTCCAACAGTCACATGTCCTGCCAGTCCAACACACAGTCACATGTCCTGCCAGTCCAACACACAAACAGTCACATGTCCTGCCAGTCCAACACACAGTCACATGTCCTGCCAGTCCAACACACAGTCACATGTCCTGCCAGTAAAACAGTCACATGTCCTGCCAGTCCAACACACAAACAGTCACATGTCCTGCCAGTAAAACAGTCACATGTCCTGCCAGTCCAACACACAAACAGTCACATGTCCTGCCAGTCCAACACACAGTCACATGTCCTGCCAGTCCAACACACAAACAGTCACTTGTCCTGCCAGTCCAACACACAGTCACATGTCCTGCCAGTCCAACACACAGTCACATGTCCTGCCAGTCCAACACACAGTCACATGTCCTGCTAGTCCAACACACAGTCAAATGTCCTGCCAGTCCAACACACAAACAGTCACATGTCCTGCCAGTCCAACACACAGTCACATGTCCTGCCAGTCCAACACACAGTCACATGTCCTGCCAGTTCAACACACAGTCAAATGTCCTGCCAGTCCAACACACAGTCACATGTCCTGCCAGTCCAACACACAGTCACATGTCCTGCCAGTCCAACACACAGTCACATGTCCTGCCAGTCCAACACACAGTCACATGTCCTGCCAGTCCAACACACAGTCACATGTCCTGCCAGTCCAACACACAGTCACATGTCCTGCCAGTCCAACACACAGTCACATGTCCTGCCAGTCCAACACACAGTCACATGTCCTGCCAGTACAACAAACAGTCACATGTCCTGCCAGTCCAACACACAAACAGTCACATGTACAGTTAGGTGATTATTGGGATCACGGGAACAATTCCTGCAACAATTCCCTCCAGCAGTAAACTATGGTTTTGGGGTGTCAGGAACTGGCCAGCTGGAGTTAACTTTTTCCTGTTCAGCTTCTGGTCTTTCCTGTGCAGTCATGGCCACTTTCCTGTGCAGTCATTGCCCTTGCCTGTGCAGCCACCACTCCACCATGCGTGGTTACCACTTTGCTGTGCAGCCAGTTTGAAATCTCATTTAGTTCTAACATTGTCCTGCGCTGCCACCACAATATCATGTTAAGTCACTAACTTGTCCTGTATCAACCTGTTTTCTCGAACAGCACATCGGAGTTGGACGTATAAGTCTTCCTACTGACAAAAAATGATTTACAAAAATCGTAGCGGCTCGCAAAAGTTGACGTGATATTCCGTTTTCTTCTCGTGGTCCTTAGTTAGGTTAGGTTCGGGCAATTTAGTACATTTGTTGTGGCGTGAATGCTCGCGAAGACGCGTATGCAGCCACTGTAAAAAAAAATATTAGGTCACTACAGTGTCCGGTGGAGCTATTAATATATGTCTTGATACTACAGTGTACTGTGCAGCTAATATGCTGTCGTGTTCCGTAACAGCAAAGTCCACTACGGGATCACCACAGCCATTGCTACTTGGAACATTTTGTTCCAAGTAGCTGAATCTAAAACATGAACATTCGTAACAGCAGAGGCAATGAGGCCAAATCCGCACTTTTTGGCTTTTAGGCAAAAGCCCGAATTCGGCCTCAATCCTTTTTAGGGTCTATCTAAAGTCTGGGCAACAGACACTGATGGCTTCAGGTCTTTTTAGGGTCCGTCCAGAGTCAGGGCAGAGTTCCGGTTCCGGCTCCAGGCCTACTCTCATGCCTGGAACTTGAGGGCTCTCGGTACGAGGACATTAAATCTTATTCACCAATTTACGAGTTTCCATATCACGCGCTTAAAGTGATTGCACTCTGCTCTCAGACCACACAATAACGTTCATTTTCTGTGCTGTTATTTTCTTACTTCATTCATCTTCACTACAGCTGCAAGCTCCACAAGTTGACTCTCTTGACTCATCAACAGGTTCTACATTGTTCCCCAACATATTCATGTCGACTAACACCTATTCTCAGGCGGCGTCTGCCCAACACCCTCACCAGTCACTACACTCACCAGCAGTGACAGTCACCTCTGCTCTCCTCAACACCCTCACCAGTCACTACACCCACCAGCAGTGACAGTCACCTCTGCTCTCCTCAACACCCTCACCAGTCACTACACCCACCAGCAGTGACAGTCACCTCTGCTCTCCTCAACACCCTCACCAGTCACTACACCCACAAGCAGTGACAGTCACCTCTGCTCTCCTCAACACCCTCACCAGTCACTACACCCAGCAGCAGTGACAGTCACCTCTGCTCTCCTCAACACCCTCACCAGTCACTACACCCAGCAGCAGTGACAGTCACCTCTGCTCTCCTCAACACCCTCACCAGTCACTACACCCAGCAGCAGTGACAGTCACCTCTGCTCTCCTCAACACCCTCACCAGTCACTACACTCACCAGCATTGACAGTCACCTCTGCTCTCCTCAACACCCTCACTAGTCACTACACCCACAAGCAGTGACAGTCACCTCTACTCTCCTTAACACCCTCACCAGTCACTACACCCACCAGCAGTGACAGTCACCTCTGCTCTTCTCAACACCCTCACCAGTCACTACACCCACCAGCAGTGACAGTCACCTCTGCTCTTCTCAACACCCTCACCAGTCACTACACCCACCAGCAGTGACAGTCACCTCTGCTCTCCTCAACACCCTCACCAGTCACTACACCCACCAGCAGTGACAGTCACCTCTAGAGGTACTGTAGCCTTAGAGAACTTCGCAGTTTGCTACACCTCCTTCAGTGTATATAATTGCCGCAGTTTTGGTGTTATTCAATTAGGAGAATTTATCCATTGTACCACATTGTGTTCCTTTGAGAGCAACTTTACAGTACCTTACTTTACACTTAGAAGCTTATAACAAAGTAACTGTTTGCCAAAACTTCAGATTCTTGAGAGACCAAACAAATTAACAGGTGGTCGGTCAACAGGGGTTTACCCTGTTGTGTGTGTTGGTGCTCCCATCACCAGACTGGTCTACTAGGACCTCCGGCTCAGTCCTTCACGAAAACTGTCCGGCCAGCCAGCTTGTCACTGCTTGTTGGACGTAGTTCAGGTGACAAGTGCGCCTCCACACACCCAGTACACAGGACTGTACCCCAGGAATTGTTCACTCTGGGGCCCCTTTACCCCCTACAACTACGATTTCTGGGACTCGACGCTTGGCGACCCTCCCCTTTCCCCCATGATAAGTCCAGCTTACAGTGACACTATAGTGACCAGAGACATTGTGTCTCTGGTGACGTTGTCCCCCGGACGGTCCCACTCGACGTCTCAGCCTTGTCTTTGTTTATGAAGTGACTTTGTTCGACTTTCCTTAAGGTATTGTAAATTACCACACATCATTATATGGCAACAATGGAAACTGAAGGAAATTGTTACATACCTTCAAGATTGGTGGATGTCTGTCCCTCGATGACTTACCTGAAATGTCACGAGAATTATTTATATTCTTTTTGGCAATTTTTTATACATTAAAATTCTGATGTACCATATTAATAATCATATTTTAATCCACATATATAAGCAACGCAGGTAAAGGTGATGTTTGATCATCAACGTGTTGTTTACCTTGACGGACGAGACGCTGGAGCTCTTGTCTTGACGGACGAGGCGCTAGAGCTCTTGTCTTGACAGACGAGGCGCTGGAGTAGCTCGTCTTGACGGACGAGGCGCTGGAGTAGCTCGTCTTGACGGACGAGGCGCTGGAGTAGCTCGTCTTGACGGACGAGGCGCTGGAGTAGCTCGTCTTGACGGACGAGACGCTGGAGTAGCTCGTCTTGACGGACGAGGCGCTGGAGTAGCTGGTGTAGTGAGGCGAGGCAGGACAAGTGGTTGACAGCGTTGCCAGCGACACACTCACACAAATATATCAAGCCGACGTAATATTTCAGCACAAGACGAGAAACACTGCACGAAAGAATTAAGAGGCACCGACACGCACGTAATTTTGCCACAGCGGTTATGGCTTACCATCGTCTAATATTTCCTGTAAATCACTAAACTATCCCGAGTAAGTCCTTCGCCGCGTACAGCAGTTGCCGCGTGTTCTGCCCTGGTGTTTCTCACACATTACTTAATGAAAACTTTAGTTCACTCCAAGCACACGTCCAAACAACATTGGAGTAATTACGGTACCTGCACCCTTTAAAAACATTACAGTTGTACTGTACACAATTAGGTGTTAATATGACCTCCGGTCACAGAATTTCACTTTGACTAAACATCTGTTCCAATTATCCATCAAAATCGGTGAAATTTTCCAGATAAGCTTTTCATGTTTCCCTCACACTCCCCACAACACAACACTATATCCAATGACTCACTGCTCCAACAACTCAGCCTTCCTGGTTCAAGCGGCCGCCCACCACGTAAACACATTTATCATTTTAACGTGTCTTGTACTCTAAATCGGCCTTTTCTCAAATATAAATTTATAGTAATATATATACTAGAACTTGGTGAATAGTTAATTCTGGATTAGGTTACGTTGTGTTGTTCGGGTTCTACTGGAAATTATTGGCGGGAAGCATTTACAGGTGTGATTCGAACAGATTACGTCAGCAAAGCACTGGTAGAGAATATGGCGAACGACATCTGTTGAGCAACCTGTCCTCGACTCAAGTCCATTCCATTCAGCGGTCGACCCCACAGACTCATTCATAAATTTTTACATGCTGTTCATTCAAAACAGGAATTTTCTTAAATATAAATCAATGTTATAATATAGAAGCATATTGTGCATATATAGGCATAGGTTAGGTGTTTAGGTTCTGTTGGCGATTATATGTATTTGTAGTATATGGGTGAAGCATTTACTGCGTTGTTATTTGAACAAAATTCGTGAGTGAAGCAGTTGTTACGGAAGTGTTCGAACGAAATCAGTTTAGAATCGTGTGTAAACTGTTTTTCATTTATAAACAAGGGGTTTGGCGAGTGCATGGAATCACTTTTGGGTCTTTGTTTGGAGGACGGGCTGTTGTTGTGACAACTCGTCCTCTAAATAAAGACCCAAAGTCCAGTCCATGCACCCGCTGAACCCCATGTTTATGATTGAAAACGGTTTACAAACAACTCACAACTGATGACATCAGAACACTTCCGGAACAAGTGCTTCGCTCACGTCCTCTGTTCGAACCACAATTCTATAAATGCTTCACCCAAGTACTTAAAATACAAATAATTGCCAACAGAACCTTAACATTTAACCTACGACTAACTATACATATAATTTTTAAGTTTATAATATTAATTTATATATGCGAACAAACCAATTTTTAATACACAGTTTGTTAAAATTGATTGTAGTTGCCCGAAACGCTGTGCGTATTAGTGGCTTTAGATATTGTATGAATAAGTAATTCCCTTCCCTAAATATTTCATGAATGGACTCATCCATTCTTGGTTACCTGGTTGATACCTGGTTGATGGGGTTCTGGGAGTTCTTCTACTCTCCAAGCCCGGTCCGAGGCCAGACTTGACTTGTGAGAGTTTGGTTCACTAGGCTGTTGCTTGCAGCGGCCCGCAAGCCCACATATCCACCACACATATCCCGGCTGGTCCGGCATTCCTTGGAGAAAATGATTCAGTTTTCTCTTGAAGACGTCCACGGTTGATCCAGCAATATTTCTTATGCTGGGAGGATGTTGAACAACCGCGGACATCTGTTGTTTATAAAGTGTTCTCTGATTGTGCCTATGGCACCTCTGCTCTTCACTGGTTCTATTCTGCATTTTCTTCCATATCGTTCACTCCAGTATGTTGTTATTTTACTGTGTAGATTTGGGACCTGGCCCTCCAGTATCCTCCACGTGTATATTATTTGATATCTCTCTCGTCTTCTTTCTAGTGAGTATATTTGAAGAGCTTTGAGACGATCCCAATAATTTAGGTGCTTTATTGCGTATGCATGCCGTATATGTTCTCTGTATTCCCTCTATTTCAGCAATTTCTCCTGCCCTGAAGGGGGAAGTGAGTACTGAGCAGTACTCGAGACGGGACAACACAAGTGATTTGAAGAATACAACCATTATGATAGGATCCCTGGATTTAAAAGTTCTCGTAATCCATCCGATCATTTTTCTGTCTGACGCAATATTTGCTTGGTTATGCTCCCTAAACGTTAGGTCGTCAGACATCATTATTCCCAAATCCTTTACATGTTGCTTTCCTACTATGGGCAAATTTGATTGTGTTTTGTACCCTGTATTATGTTTAAGGTCCTAATTTTTACCGTACCTGAGAACCTGGAATTTATCAATGTTAAACATCATGTTATTTTCTGTTGCCCAGTCGAAAACTTTATTAATATCTGCTTGAAGTTTTTCAATGTCTTCAGCCGTGGTCATTTTAATGCTGATATTTGTGTCATATGCAAAGGATGATACGAAGCTGTGATTTGTATTTTTGTCTATATCTGATATGAGAATAAGGAAGAGCAGTTGAGTAAGGACTGTACCCTGAGGTACAGAGCTTTTTTCTGCGCTTGGACCCGATTTTATATGATAGGCTGTTACTCGTTGTGTCCTGTTTGACAGAAAACTGAGTATCCAGCGTTCTACTTTACCGGTTATTCCCATTGACCTCATTTTGTGTGCTATCACTCCATGGTCACATTTATCGAATGCCTTTTTGAAGTCCGTGTATACCACATCAGCATTCTGTTTTTCTTTTAATGCCTCAGTGACTTTGTCGTAATGGTCAAGTTGCTGTGAGAGACAGGATCTTTCCGCTCGAAATCCATGTCGGCCTGGGTTGTGAAGGTCATTGGTCTCCGTGAAACTGACGACCTGACTCCTAAACACTCTCTCAAATACTTTTATTATGTGGGATGTTAGTACAACTGGTCAATATTTTTTTCCAATGCTTTGCTCCCTCGCTTGTGTAGAGGGGCTATGTCTGCTACTTTAAGTGCATCTGGAATCTCCCCCGTGTCCAAGCTCTTCCTCCACACTATACCGAGTGCCTGTGCTACCGGCACCTTACATTTCTTTATAAATATTGAATTCCATGAATCTGGACCCGGGACTGAGTGCATGGGCATGTTTTCAATTTCTTTTTCAAAATCTAGTACTCTCGTGTTGATATCAGTTATATTTACAGGGGTTTGGATATCACGCACCAAGAAATTGTCTGGATCTTCCAGTTTCATGTTGTTTATCGGAGTGCTAAACATGTCCTCATACTGCTTTTTTAGGATTTCAATAATTTCTTGTCATCCTCCGTTTATGAACCTTCACTCGTACGAATAGGTCCAATACTGGCAGTGGTTTTTGCTTTTGATTTCACATATGTGAAGAAGTATTTTCGATTTTTCTTTATTTCCTGAATGCTTTCTGTTCTAACTGCCTTTCTTCAGTCTGATATGAGTGTTTCATTTTCCGCTCGATTTCTTCAATTTCTATTTAAATTATTCCTTCTTTGACGGGAAAATCGTGTGTGCTTAAGCATTTCTGCTATTTTTTCCTTCTTTTATAGTGTCTTTTGCGTTCTCTTTCTACGTTGTACCTCTTTTCTGGCTTTCCTCAAAAGAACATGTTTCAGACAGACTTGATACGATTCCGAAGTGAGTTTTCTATTCCTTCTGTAGGACTTTTATTGCCTAGAACAGTTTCCCATGGAATGTTTGTAAGGTCCCTGTTTATTTTCTCCCAGTTTATCCTTCTATTGTTCAAATTGAATTTACTGAATTACCCCTCTCGCTTGACCACTGTTTTAGGCCCATTCTGAGTATTGATGGTAGTTTGAACTTCAATGAGCTTGTGATCTGAGTATGTGGTATCTGAGATCGGAATTTCCCTGATTATGTCATCATTGTTTGTGAACACCAAATCTAGAATATTTTCATTTCTTGTTGGCTCTGATATCTGCTGGTTGAGTGAAAATTTGTCACATAATTTTAGTAGTTCTCATATTTGTGGTTGGTTAGGTCCTGATAGATTTCCTGGTATAATATTATTGTTTGCTATTCTCCATCTTAGATTATGCAAGTTGAAGTCACCTAGGAAGATAGTATCAGGTATCGGTTTCTCCAAATTATCAAGGCTGTTCTCTATTTTGTTTATCTGTTCTGCGAATTACTCGGCCGTTGCATCTGCCTGGTTGTATGTTAGAATAATAACTAAGTTTATTTTCTCTATTTTTACTACCAGTACCTGTACCACCTCATTTGTAACGTTAAGGAGCTCCGAGCATACAAGGTCTTCCCTAATATACAGACCCACTCCTCCATGTGATCTTATTACCCTATCACACCTGTATAGATTATATCCTGGTATCCAGATCTCACTGTCCAACACTTCCCCTGCATGGGTTTCTGTGAAAGCTTCAAATACTGCATTTGACTCAGTGAAGAGGCCATTTATGAACTGTACTTTATTGTTTGTTCTTGTATGTTGGCAAAGAGGAATTAGGTTACTCTACTATGGATAGTTTGACTGGGAGACTTTTTTTGGCAATCCCATTATGCGTGGATATATTGAGTTTGTTCTGACCAGTGCTGATTGTTGTTGGGCAGTTGCCTGTCGTAGTTGTAGTTCCTTTTTGGTGTGTAATTGTATCTGTAATTCTGGTATGCAAGTGGATCTGGCATCCAGTTCAATAAATTCTCTATGCTCCTCCTTTTGAAATCTCTTTTGGTTTGGTATAAAAAAAATTATTGAGTTTCCTGCAAATTCATTATCTTGCTTGCCACTCTTTATGTAACGTTCTGAGCCTTTCACGTGAAAGTGTGGGCAGCTGAGGTCATAACATTTTCTGTCCTCCAGTGAGGTTTGGCACATGTCAGGATGGAAAAACCTACATGTTGATCCAAATCGACACTCACCTTTTCTAAGCATATTTAAACATTTTTTGGGATGGTGGTAACTGCATTCTAATCCTTTCTTATTACCAGCATATCTATGTCTGCATATGCCCTATGCATAACATTTGCATAAGTCTGTCCTGGTCTGACTCGCTCTATCGGGAACCGTCGTAGTGTTTGTACCTATCAAGCTGTGAGTGCCGTCTGTTACACTTTCTTGTCTACTGTCGTCTACATCCGGGCCTACTGAGTCAGAGTTTACAACTTCCTGAGTTTCTGCTTCAGTTTCCTCCCTGACTATAACCTCCGCCCTGGTCTATTAAAATTATTGTTGTTCGTCTATATATAATCCAGAACGGTTTCTGGATGGCTGGTCGGCTTTCAATGAACGATGTTTTCCGGTCATGCATCATGTTATCTAGAAGGTTTTTCATGATATTCCAAGCTGGCAGGTCATTTTAACACACCCAGAGCAAGTGGCCAGCTCTCAGTGCCGTGCTGTTACTCCTGTACAAGCAGAATGAAATCTATTCTTACAGATATAACATTCAAATCCCGTTGCCTTCGACTTTAAGGCGTTATTACAGTGGCCGCAAATTTGTTTGTTTACTCCCATTTTGCCTTGTTTTGCTGTATATATATGTATTTATAATATTATATGTATACAGTATATTTATAATATTATATATGTTTATTTGTTCTACGTTATGGAGAGGTACTTATCGCAGGGTGGAGGGTGAGGGTCCCAGTGTACGGTGAAGGGTGAGGGGTCCCAGTGTACGGTGAAGGGTGAGGGTCCCAGTGTACGGCGAAGGGTGAGGGTCCCAGTGTACGGTGGAGGGTGAGGGTCCCAGTGTACGGTGGAGGGTGAGGGTCCCAGTGTACGGTGGAGGGCGAGGGTCCCAGTGTACGGTGGAGGGTGAGGGTCCCAGTGTACGGTGGAGAGTGAGGGTCCCAGTGTACGGTGGAGGGTGAGGGTCCCAGTGTACGGTGAAGGGTGAGGGTCCCAGTGTACGGTGGAGGGTGAGGGTCCCAGTGTACGGTGGAGGGTGAGGGTCCCAGTGTACGGTGAAGGGTGAGGGTCCCAGTGTACGGTGGAGGGCGAGGGTCCCAGTGTACGGTGAAGGGTGAGGGTCCCAGTGTACGGTGAAGGGTGAGGGTCCCAGTGTACGGTGAAGGGTGAGGGTCCCAGTGTACGATGAAGGGTGAGGGTTCCAGTGTACGGTGAAGGGTGAGGGTCCCAGTGTACGGTGGAGGGTGAGGGTCCCAGTGTACGGTGAGGGGTGAGGGTCCCAGTGTACGGTGGAGGGTGAGGGTCCCAGTGTACGGTGGAGGGTGAGGGTCCCAGTGTACGGTGGAGGGTGAGGGTCCTAGTGTACGGTGGAGGGTGAGGGTCCCAGTGTACGGTGGAGGGTGAGGGTCCCAGTGTACGGTGGAGGGTGAGGGTCCCAGTGTACGGTGGAGGGTGAGGGTCCCAGTGTACGGTAAAGGGTGAGGGTCCCAGTGTACTGTGTATGTCACACCACCCCCACCTGTGTGTCACACCACCCCCACCTGTGTGTCACACCACCCCCACCTGTGTGTCACACCACCCCCACCTGTGTGTGTCACACCACCCCACCTGTGTGTGTCACACCACCCCACCTGTGTGTGTCACACCACCCCACCTGTGTGTGTCACACCACCCCACCTGTGTGTGTCACACCACCCCACCTGTGTGTGTCACACCACCCCCACCTGTGTGTCACACCACCTCCACCTGTGTGTCACACCACCCCCACCTGTGTGTCACACCACCCCACCTGTGTGTCACACCACCCCCACCTGTGTGTGTCACACCACCCCCACCTGTGTGTGTCACACCACCCCACCTGTGTGTCACACCACCCCCACCTGTGTGTCACACCTCCCCAACCTGTGTGTCACACCACCCCACCTGTGTGTCACACCACCCCACCTGTGTGTCACACCACCCCACGTTTGTGTCACACCACCCCACCTGTGTGTCACACCACCCCACCTGTGTGTCACACCACCCCACCTGTGTGTCACACCACCCCACCTGTGTGTCACACCACCCCCGCCTGTGTGTCACACCACCCCGCCTGTGTGTCACACCACCCCACCTGTGTGTCACACCACCCCCACCTGTGTGTGTCACACCACCCCACCTGTGTGTCACACCACCCCACCTGTGTGTGTCACACCACCCCACCTGTGTGTGTCACACCACCCCACCTGTGTGTCACACCACCCCCACCTGTGTGTGTCACACCACCCCACCTGTGTGTGTCACACCACCCCACCTGTGTGTGTCACACCACCCCCACCTGTGTGTGTCACACCACCACACCTGTGTGTGTCACACCACCCCACCTGTGTGTCACACCACCCCCACCTGTGTGTGTCACACCACCCCACCTGTGTGTGTCACACCACCCCACCTGTGTGTCACACCACCCCACCTGTGTGTCACACCACCCCACCTGTGTGTGTCACACCACTCCACCTGTGTGTGTCACACCACACCACCTGTGTGTCACACCACCTGTGTGTCACACTACCCCCACCTGTGTGTCACACCACCCCCACCTGTGTGTGTCACACCACACCCCACATGTGTGTCACACCACCCCACCTGTGTGCCACACCACACCACCTGTGTGTCACACCACACCACCTGTGTGTGTCACACCACCCCACCTGTGTGTGTCACACCACCCCACCTGTGTGTGTCACACCACCCCACCTGTGTGTGTCACACCACCCCACCTGTGTGTGTCACACCACCCCCACCTGTGTGTCACACCACCTCCACTGTGTGTCACACCACCCCCACCTGTGTGTCACACCACCCCACCTGTGTGTCACACCACCCCCACCTGTGTGTGTCACACCACCCCCACCTGTGTGTGTCACACCACCCCACCTGTGTGTCACACCACCCCCACCTGTGTGTCACACCTCCCCAACCTGTGTGTCACACCACCCCACCTGTGTGTCACACCACCCCACCTGTGTGTCACACCACCCCACGTGTGTGTCACACCACCCCACCTGTGTGTCACACCACCCCACCTGTGTGTCACACCACCCCACCTGTGTGTCACACCACCCCACCTGTGTGTCACACCACCCCCCCCCTGTGTGTCACACCACCCCCCCCCTGTGTGTCACACCACCCCACCTGTGTGTCACACCACCCCCACCTGTGTGTGTCACACCACCCCACCTGTGTGTCACACCACCCCACCTGTGTGTGTCACACCACCCCACCTGTGTGTGTCACACCACCCCCACCTGTGTGTCACACCACCCCCACCTGTGTGTGTCACACCACCCCACCTGTGTGTGTCACACCACCCCACCTGTGTGTGTCACACCACCCCACCTGTGTGTGTCACACCACCACACCTGTGTGTGTCACACCACCCCACCTGTGTGTCACACCACCCCCACCTGTGTGTGTCACACCACCCCACCTGTGTGTGTCACACCACCCCACCTGTGTGTCACACCACCCCACCTGTGTGTCACACCACCCCACCTGTGTGTGTCACACCACTCCACCTGTGTGTGTCACACCACACCACCTGTGTGTCACACCACCTGTGTGTCACACTACCCCCACCTGTGTGTCACACCACCCACACCTGTGTGTGTCACACCACACCCCACATGTGTGTCACACCACCCCACCTGTGTGCCACACCACACCACCTGTGTGTCACACCACACCACCTGTGTGTCACACCACCTGTGTGTCACACCACCCCACCTGTGTGTCACACCACCCCCACCTGTGTGTGTCACACCACTTCCACCTGTGTGTGTCACACCACACCCCACCTGTGTGTCACACCACCCCACCTGTGTGTCACACCACACCACCTGTATGTCACACCACCCCACCTGTGTGTCACACCACCCCACCTGTGTGTCACACCACCCCACCTGTGTGTCACACCACCCCACCTGTGTGTCACACCACACCACCTGCGTGTGTCACACCACACCCCACCTGTGTGTCACACCACCCCACCTGTGTGTCACACCACACCCCACCTGTGTGTCACACCGCCCCACCTGTGTGTCACACCACACCACCTGTGTCACACCGCCCCACCTGTGTGTGTCACACCACCCCACCTGTGTGTCACACCGCCCCACCTGTGTGTCACACCACACCACCTGTGTGTCACACCACCCCACCTGTGTGTCACACCAGCCCACCTGTGTGTCACACTGCCCCACCTGTGTGTGTCACACCACCCCACCTGTGTGTCACACCACACCACCTGTGTGTCACACCGCCCCACCTGCGTGTGTCACACCGCCCCACCTGTGTGTGTCACACCGCCCCACCTGTGTGTGTCACACCACCCCACCTGTGTGTCACACCGCCCCACCTGTGTGTCACACCGCCCCACCTGTGTGTCACACCACACCACCTGTGTGTGTCACACCGCCCCACCTGTGTGTGTCACACCACCCCACCTGTGTGTCACACCACCCCACCTGTGTGTCACACCACCCCACCTGTGTGTCACACCACCCCACCTGTGTGTCACACCAATCCACCTGTGTGTCACACCACCCCACCTGTGTGTCACACCACCCCACCTGTGTGTGTCACACCACCCCACCTGTGTGTGTCACACCACCCCACCTGTGTGTGTCACACCACCTGTGTGTCACACCACCTGTGTGTCACACCACCTGTGTGTCACACCACCTGTGTGTCACACCACCCCCACCTGTGTGTCACACCACCTCCACCTGTGTGTGTCACACCACCCCCCACCTGTGTGTCACACCACCCCCACCTGTGTGTCACACCACCCCCACCTGTGTGTGTCACACCACCCCACCTGTGTGTGTCACACCACCCCACCTGTGTGTGTCACACCACCCCACCTGTGTGTGTCACACCACCCCACCTGTGTGTGTCACACCACCCCACCTGTGTGTGTCACACCACCCCACCTGTGTGTGTCACACCACCCCCACCTGTGTGTGTCACACCACCCCCACCTGTGTGTGTCACACCACCCCCACCTGTGTGTGTCACACCACCCCCACCTGTATTTCACACCACCCCCACCTGTGTGTGTCACACCCTCCCCACCTGTGTGTGTCACACCACCCCACCTGTGTGTGTCACACCACCCCACCTGTGTGTGTCACACCACCCCACCTGTGTGTGTCACACCACCCCACCTGTGTGTGTCACACCACCCCACCTGTGTGTGTCACACCACCCCACCTGTGTGTGTCACACCACCCCACCTGTGTGTGTCACACCACCCCACCTGTGTGTGTCACACCACCCCACCTGTGTGTGTCACACCACCCCCACCTGTGTGTGTCACACGACCCCACCTGTGTGTCACACCACCCCCACCTGTGTGTCACACCACCCCCACCTGTGTGTTACACCACCCCACCTGTGTGTCACACCACCCCCACCTGTGTGTCACACCACCGTCACCTGTGTGTCACACCACACCACCTGTGTGTCACACCACACCACCTGTGTGTCACACCACCCCCACCTGTGTGTCACACCACCCCCACCTGTGTGTGTCACACCACCCCCACCTGTGTGTGTCACACCACCCCCACCTGTGTGTCACACCACCCCCACCTGTGTGTGTCACACCACCCCCACCTGTGTGTGTCACACCACCCCACCTGTGTGTCACACCACCCCACCTTTATGTGTCACACCACCCCCCCACCTGTGTGTCACACCACACCTGTGTGTGTCACACCACCCCCACCTGTGTGTGTCACACCACCCCCACCTGTGTGTGTCACACCACCCCCACCTGTGTGTGTCACACCACCCCCACCTGTGTGTCACACCACCCCCACCTGTGTGTGTCACACCACCCCACCTTTGTGTCACACCTCCCCCACCTTTGTGTCACACCACCCCACCTGTGTGTGTTACACCACTCCACCTGTGTGTGTCACACCACTCCACCTGTGTGTGTCACACCACCCCACCTGTGTGTGTCACACCACCCCATCTGTGTGTCACACCACCCCACCTGTGTGTCACACCACCCCACCTGTGTGTGTGTCACACCACTCCACCTGTGTGTGTCACACCACCCCACCTGTGTGTCACACCACCCCACCTGTGTGTCACACCACCCCACCTGTGTGTCACACCACCCCCGCCTGTGTGTCACACCACCCCCGCCTGTGTGTCACACCACCCCGCCTGTGTGTCACACCACCCCACCTGTGTGTCACACCACCCCCACCTGTGTGTGTCACACCACCCCACCTGTGTGTGTCACACCACCCCACCTGTGTGTGTTACACCACCCCCACCTTTGTGTCACACCACCCCCACCTGTGTGTGTCACACCACCCCGCCTGTGTGTCACACCACCCCACCTGTGTGTCACACCACCCCCACCTGTGTGTGTCACACCACCCCACTTGTGTGTGTCACACTACCCCACCTGTGTGTCACACCACCTCACCTGTGTGTCACACCACCCCCACCTGTGTGTCACACCACCTCACCTGTGTGTCACACCACCTCACCTGTGTGTCACACCACCTCACCTGTGTGTCACACCACCCCCACCTGTGTGTCACACCACCCTACCTGTGTGTGTCACACCACACCACCTGTGTGTCACACCACCCCCACCTGTGTGTGTCACACCACCCCACCTGTGTGTGTCACACCACCCCCACCTGTGTGTGTCACACCACCCCACCTGTGTGTGTCACACCACCCCACCTGTGTGTCACACCACCCCCACCTGTGTGTGTCACACCACCCCACCTGTGTGTCACACCACCCCAACCTGTGTGTGTCACACCACCCCCCACCTGTGTGTGTCACACCACCCCCACCTGTGTGTGTCACACCACCTCCACCTGTGTGTGTCACACCACCCCCACCTGTGTGTCACACGACCCCCACCTGTGTGTGTCACACCACCCCACCTTTGTGTCACACCACCCCCACCTTTGTGTCACACTACCGCACCTGTGTGTGTCACACCACCCCACCTGTGTGTGTCACACCACCCCACCTGTGTGTGTCACACCACCCCACCTGTGTGTGTCACACCACCCCACCTGTGTGTGTCACACCTCCCCACCAGTGTGTGTCACACCACCCCACCTGTGTGTGTCACACCACCCCACCTGTGTGTGTCACACCACCCCACCTGTGTGTGTCACACCACCCCCACCTGTGTGTGTCACACCACCCCACCTGTGTGTGTCACACCACCCCCACCTGTGTGTGTCACACCACCCCACCTGTGTGTGGTCACACTCACCCCACCACCTGTGTGTGTCACACCACCCCACCTGTGTGTGTCACACCATCCCACCTGTGTGTGTCACACCCACCCCACCTGTGTGTGTCACACCACCCCACCTGTGTGTGTCACACCACCCCACCTGTGTGTGTCACACCACCCCCACCTGTGTGCGTCACACCCACCCCACCTGTGTGTCACACCACCCCCACCTGTGTGTCACACCACCCCCACCTGTGTGTCACACCACCCCACCTGTGTGTCACACCACCCCCACCTGTGTGTCACACCACAGCCACCTGTGTGTCACACCACACCACCTGTGTGTCACACCACACCACCTGTGTGTCACACCACCCCACCTGTGTGTCACACCACCCCCCACCTGTGTGTGTCACACCACCCCCCACCTGTGTGTGTCACACCACCCCCACCTGTGTGTCACACCACCCCCACCTGTGTGTGTCACACCACCCCCAACTGTGTGTGTCACACCACCCCACCTGTGTGTCACACCACCCCACCTGTATGTGTCACACCACCCCCCCACCTGTGTGTCACACCACACCTCCTGTGTGTGTCACACCACCCCACCTGTGTGTGTCACACCACCCCACCTGTGTGTGTCACACCATCCCCACCTGGTGTGTGTCACACATCCCCACCTGTGTGTGTTACACACCCCCACCTGTGTGTGTCACACCACCCCCACCTGTGTGTCACACCACCCCCACCTGTGTGTGTCACACCACCCCCACCTTTGTGTCACACCACTCCCCACCTGTTGTGTCACACCACCCACCTGTGTGTGTTACACCACATCCACCTGTGTGGTGTCACACCACTCCCACCTGTGTGTGTCACACCACCCCACCTGTGTGTGTCACACCACTCCCATCTGTGTGTCACACCACCCCACCTGTGGTGTCACACCACCCCACCTGTGTGTGTGTCACACCACTCCACCTGTGTGTGTCACACCACCCCACCTGGTGTGTCACACCACCCCACCTGTGTTGTCACACCAACCCACACTGTGTGTGTCAACAACCAACTCCAGCCTGTGTGTCACACCACCCCCCAGCCTGTGTGTGCACCAACACCCCCCGACTGTGGGTGGTCATACCCACTCCACCCTGTGTTGTCACCACCAGTCCCCACCTGTGTGTGTCACAACCAGCCCCCACCTGTGGTGTGTCACAGCCACCCCCACCTGTGTGTGTTCAAACACCACCCCCACCTGTGGTTGAGTCACACCACCCCCACCTGTGTGTCACACCACCCCCAACTGTGTTGTCACACCATCCGCACCTGTTGTGTCACAACCACCCCCAGCCCTGTGTGTGTCACACCACTCACACTTGTTGTGTCACACTACCCTCACCTGTGTGTCACACGCACCTCACCTGTTGTGTGTCACACCAGCCCCCACCTGGTGTGTCAGCAACCCACCTGTCACCTGTGTGTCACACCACCCCACCTGTGTGTCACAACCACCCACCTGTGTGTCACAACCACCCCCACCTGTGTGTCACACACACCTCCTGGTGTGTCACACCACTCCACCTGTGTGTCACACCACCCCCACCTGTGTGTGTCACACCACCCCACCTGTGTGTGTCACACCACCCCCACCTGTGTGTGTCACACCACCCCCACCTGTGTGTGTCACACCACCCCCACCTGTGTGTCACACCACCCCCACCTGTGTGTGTCACACCACCCCACCTGTGTGTGTCACACCACCCCACCTGTGTGTGTCACACCACCCCCACCTGTGTGTGTCACACCACCCCACCTGTGTGTGTCACACCACCCCACCTGTGTGTGTCACACCACCCCACCTGGTGTGTCACACCACCCCACCTGTGTGTGTCACACCACCCCACCTGTGTGTGTCACACCACCCCCACCTGTGTGTGTCACACCACCCACCTGTGTGTGTCACACCACCCCACCTGTGTGTGTCACACCACCCCACCTGTGTGTGTCACACCACCCCACCTGTGTGTGTCACACCACCCCACCTGTGTGTGTCACACCACCCACCTGTGTGTCACACCACCCCACCTGTGTGTGTCACACCACCCCACCTGTGTGTGTCACACCACCCCACCTGTGTGTGTCACACCACCCCACCTGTGTGTGTCACACCACCCCCACCTGTGTGTGTCACACCACCCCACCTGTGGTGTGTCACACCACCCCACCTGTGTGTGTCACACCACCCCACCTGTGTGTGTCACACCACCCCCACCTGTGTGTGTCACACCACCCCACCTGTGTGTGTCACACCACCCCCACCTGTGTGTCACACCACCCCACCTGTGTGTGTCACACCACCCCCACCTGTGTGTGTCACACCACCCCCACCTGTGTGTCACACCACCCCACCTGTGTGTCACACCACCCCACCTGTGTGTCACACCACCCCCACCTGTGTGTCACACCACCCCCACCTGTGTGTCACACCACCCCACCTGTGTGTCACACCACCCCCACCTGTGTGTGTCACACCACCCCCACCTGTGTGGTCACACCACCCCACCTGTGTGTGTCACACCACCCCCACCTGTGTGTCACACCACCCCCACCTGTGTGTCACACCACCCCCACCTGTGTGTGTCACACCACCCCCCCTGTGTGTGTCACACCACCCCCCTGTGTGTCACACCACCCCACCTGTGTGTGTCACACCACCCCCACCTGTGTGTCACACCACCCCACCTGTGTGTCACACCACCCCCCTGTGTGTGTCACACCACCCCCACCTGTGTGTCACACCACCCCCTGTGTGTGTCACACCACCCCACCTGTGTGTGTCACACCACCCCACCTGTGTGTGTCACACCACCCCACCTGTGTGTGTCACACCACCCCACCTGTGTGTGTCACACCACCCCCACCTGTGTGTGTCACACCACCCCACCTGTGTGTGTCACACCACCCCACCTGTGTGTGTCACACCACCCCACCTGTGTGTGTCACACCACCCCCACCTGTGTGTGTCACACCACCCCCACCTGTGTGTGTCACACCACCCCACCTGTGTGTGTCACACCACCCCACCTGTGTGTCACACCACCCCACCTGTGTGTGTCACACCACTCCCACCTGTGTGTGTCACACCACCCCACCTGTGTGTGTCACACCACCCCACCTGTGTGTGTCACACCACCCCACCTGTGTGTGTCACACCACCCCACCTGTGTGTGTCACACCACCACCTGTGTGTGTCACACCACCCCACCTGTGTGTGTCACACCACCCAACTGTGTGGTACGAACACACCCCACCTGTGTGTGTCACACCTAACCGCACCTGTGTGGTGTCACACACTCACCCCACCTGTGTGTGTCCACACACGCCGCACCTGTGTGTGTCCACCCACCACCCACCTGTGTGTGTCACACCACCCCAACTGTGTGGTGTCACACAATCCCCACCGCTGTGTGTCACACCACGCCCACCTGTGTGTGTCACACCACCCCACCTGTGTGTGTCACCCCACCACCACCTGTGTGGTCACACAACCCCACCTGTGGTGTCACACACCACACCATGTGTGTGTCACACCAACCCACCTGTGTGGTCACACCACCCCACCTGTGTGTGTCCACACCACCCCCACCTGTGTGGTGTCACACCACCGCCCCACCTGTGGTGTCACACATCCCACCTGTGTGTGTCACACCCCCCACCTGTGTGTGTCCACAACCCCACCTGTGTGTGTCACACCACCCCACCTGTGTGTGTCCACACCAACCCCACCTGTGTGCGTCACCCCACCCCACCTGTGTGTCAAACACCACCCCCACCTGTGTGTGTCACACCACCCCCACCGTGTGTGTCACACCACCCCCACCTGTGTGTGTCACACCACCCCCACCTGTGTGTGTCACACCCTCCCCACCTGTGTGTGTCACACCCTCCCCACCTGTGTGTGTCACACCCTCCCCACCTGTGTGTGTCACACCCTCCCCACCTGTGTGTGTCACACCCTCCCCACCTGTGTGTGTCACACCCTCCCCACCTGTGTGTGTCACACCACCCCCACCTGTGTGTGTCACACCACCCCCACCTGTGTGTGTCACACCACCCCCACCTGTGTGTGTCACACCACCCCCACCTGTGTGTGTCACACCACCCCCACCTGTGTGTGTCACACCACCCCCACCTGTGTGTGTCACACCACCCCCACCTGTGTGTGTCACACCACCCTCACCTGTGTGTGTCACACCACCCCCACCTGTGTGTGTCACACCACCCCACCTGTGTGTCACACCACCCCACGTGTGTGTGTCACACCACCCCACGTGTGTGTGTCACACCACCCCACGTGTGTGTGTCACACCACCCCACGTGTGTGTGTCACACCACCCCACGTGTGTGTGTCACACCACCCCACGTGTGTGTGTCACACCACCCCCACGTGTGTGTGTCACACCACCCCACCTGTGTGTGTCACACCACCCCACCTGTGTGTGTCACACCACCCCACCTGTGTGTGTCACACCACCCCACCTGTGTGTGTCACACCACCCCACCTGTGTGTGTCACACCACCCCACCTGTGTGTGTCACACCACCCCACCTGTGTGTGTCACACCACCCCACCTGTGTGTGTCACACCACCCCACTTGTGTGTGTCACACCACCCCACCTGTGTGTGTCACACCACCCCACCTGTGTGTGTCACACCACCCCACCTGTGTGTGTCACACCAACCCACCTGTGTGTTTCACACCACCCCACCTGTGTGTTTCACACCACCCCACCTGTGTGTGTCACACCACCCCACCTGTGTGTGTCACAGTAGTAGGGATGACGTGCCACAGGTGATTTTTTTTCAGGCCAGAGATCACATGTGGGACGTACGTCCCACAGGTAACTTTTTTTTCAAGTCAGAGATCACCTGTGGGACGTACGTCCCACAGGCAACTTTTGTTCGAGGTCCAATATTGTCTGTGTGAGCCAGGGGTTTCAGGTAAATTTTGTCAGTCATCGATTTTAGAAGTTGTTAAAGGTCTTATAATGAAAGTAATGTCATACGAGTTTGTTAAAGTTCCTATGATAAAAATAATTTCCGAGACTTAGAAGTTTGTTAAAGTTCTTATCATGAAATAATGTCATACGAGTTTTGTTAAAATTTCTTATTTGTTTCTTACTTAGAAACTAGTACATTGCTATATATCTGAATCATTTCACTGCCTCTCCCGCTCGTCCCTCACACCCCCTCCCCCCCTTACCTCACAATCTCTTGCGTCCCCTGTATTTACCTTACGCCGGTCAGCCAGACGCCTCGTGTAGGTCACCTCTTATCTTATCTTATCTTCTCCATAATATCTGGACCGTCTCTCTCTCTCTCCTTCATATTGTTCATTCATAGTTCCTTTTCATTAAACTATTCAGTTTTACATATATAAACAAAGTCAGGGACTAGTTTTACTAATACATCTTCTTTAGTATCCAATCATTTTCTTCGAGATTTAAAACACAGCTATTTCAAACGTATTAAAATACAATAATTTGGTATCGAGCTCCAGCTCCTATCCCAGCCTTAGTCCCCTGTCGTATAATGAATACTAACAGTCCAATCCCTCTAAAATTTAAAAATAATCATATTTCAAACGTAGTTCAATACAGTAATTTAGTTACCGAGCTCCAGCTCTTGTCCTCCACCTTAGTTCCCTCGCACATCTTCGTTAATACCTATTCAAATTCCCCGAAATTTCTACCCTCTGTATTTCAGACATAGTTTAGTAAATGTAAACAGTTACCGAACTCTAGCTCTTATCCTCCGCCTTAGCTCTCTCTCGTATCTTCGTTAATATCTAATCAAATTCCCTGAAATTTCTACCCTCTGTATTTCAGACGTAGTTTAGTAAATCCGAACAATTATCAAACTCTAGCTCTTGTCCCCAGCTTAGTTCATTTTTACAAGATCGTTAGTAACAGACCAATTTTCCCCCGAAATTTAAAGCAGACATACTTCAAAGTTAGTAAATAAGATCAAGTCAGTTACTGAGCTCCAGCTCTCGTCCTCCACCTTAGTTCCCTCGCACATCTTCGTCAAACCTAATCAAATTCCCTGAAATGTTATCCCTCTGTATTTCAAACACAGTAAATAAGATCAAGTCAGTTATTGAGCTCCAGCTCTCGTCCCCAACTTAGTTCTCTCTCGTATATTTTTAAATAACCCATCAATTTCTACAAAAATTTTTACCCTCTGTATTTCAGACATAGTAAATATGATGTAAACAATTATAAAACTCTAGCTCTTGTCCTCTGTCCAAGTTCACTCCTGTAAATTCATTACTATCAGTCCAAATCCCCCTGAGATTTAAACACCCAACTACATTTTCAGACATAGTAAATAAAAACCAGTTCAGTTATCAAGTTTCAACTCTTGTCCCCCAGCTTAGTTCATTTTGTACAAGTTCTTTATTTCCAACTAAATCACCTGAGATTTAAGATCGTCTTATTTCTAACGTAGTAAAATTAATCAGGGCATTAGCCAAGCTCCATTTCCTCTGTCTTAGATCATCGAACATAAATATATCCGACCAAGTCCCTCTCCAGCCTATCTGTTTATCAGAGTAATTACCTTACCCTTCTCATCCCCAACGTATCCAAACCTTCAATAATTATACTGTATTTGCATATTTTCACTATATTCACCTGTGTTCTTCACATTTTTTCCATGTTTTCTGCGTTCATTCCATGTTCTACAAATGTTCACAGCATGCTCAGTTCAAATTTTTTCTACCATTTTCCCCCTATGTTCACTATGTTCTTTGTCATGTTTTCATGTACATCATATGTTCTCTGTATAACTTTTATACTCAATATTCATGTTCTCAATGTTCTTAGCTTGTTCTTCACATGTTCAGTGTTCATTCTTTGTATTCCCTATGTTCCTTATCATGTCTTCATATTCTCTATAAGTTCATATTCCCTGCATGTTCACTCTATTCATCAACTTTTTCTTACATGTTTTCTGTGTTCACCGTATGTTCACTGTGTTCATTCCCCTACTTAACCTCAATTTTTTATGTTCTTTGTTTCTTTAAACCAATTTGTTTCTTCCATTCACTAACTAGTTCTTTGTCAAATAATATTATACTGCATTACAGTTCCCTCAACAATTTTAGTCACCAAGTTTTTATTTGCAAAACTATGTCAAAGTAATTCTCGTAGTCAACTTAATAGTTCTACCAACCCCGTTCTTAAACAAATCTACACTTTATTCAGTTCCAAATTTACAAAGACAAACCTTTCTCGTAACTTCTTAAGTAAAAATCTTTCGCCAATCAACTAAAACATAGTCTCTTTCCTCATTTCTCAACTAAACTTATTATCCAATCAACCAAAAATTGTCAAAGGAATCTTTCCAACACTGTTCATAACTAAACTTATCCCCTAGTCATCAGAAAATAACCGTGTTCTTCATGTTTCATTTTCATTTCATAACTAAAATTATCCATCAATCAACAGAAAAAGTCATATTCATCATTGTTCCTAACTAAAATTATGTTTTCGTCAAGTAAGAAAATATAGTCAAAGATATCTATCATCGTCGTTCTTAACTAACATTTATACTTTGTGGAGCACTAAAATAGTCACTGTCGTCATATTTTTTTTCTTTGTCTTTCCTCAACTAAAATAGTCAAATGTAACTTTTTCAACACTTTCGTAACTAAAATTATATGTCGCTAAGTAAGAAAAATAGTCAAATGTAACTTTTTCAGCACTTTCGTAAAAATTATATGTCGTTAAGTAAGAAAAATAGTCAAAGGTGCTCTCCGTAACACCAAAGTTACTCTTCGAGATAACAAAAGACACTCTCAAACACTCAAAAATTTACTCGCATCCTCAAAGTTATTCTCAGAGTCATCAAAAAGTTAATCTCAGTCATCAAAATGCTATTCTCTAAGTAGCTTTTCATTCATCAGAGAAACTTTCTAAGACATCTTCGTTCATTAAAGTTAATCTCAGAGGCATAAAAGTTATTCTCAGTCATCAAAAAGTTAATCTCAGTCATCAAAATGCTATTCTCTAAGTAACCTTTCGTTCATCAGAGAATCTTTCTAAGACATCTTCGTTCATTAAAGTTAATCTCAGAGGCATAAAAGTTTTTCTCAGAGCTATCAAACTTATTCTCGATGCCATCAAAAAGTATTTTCTCGTTCATCAAAGTTAATCTCAGAGTTAACAAAGGTAATCTCTAACTCACTTTCGTTCAACATATTAATTCTCTAAGTCCTCAAAGTTATTCTCTAAGACAACAAAGGTATTCTCTAAGACAACAAAGTCTTTCTCAGAGCTATCAAACTTGTTCTCAAAGTCATCAAAGTTATTCCAAGAGACATCAAAGTTAATCCAAGACATCATCTTTCATCAAAGATATTCTCTCTAAGCCATCAATGTTCTTCTCTAAGACATAAAAGTTATTCTCTATGTCATCAAAAAGTTATTCTCTGAGCTAACAAAATACTACTCATGTTCTCAAAGACATTCTCAAAGTCATCAAAGTTATTCTATGAGCTATCAAACTTGTTCTCAAAGTCATCAAAATTATTCACAGAGTCATCAAAGTTATTCGGTAACTCACTTTTGTTCATTAAAGTTAATTTCTATGTTATAAAAGTTATTCTCAGAGACATCTAAAGTTAATCTTGCTCATCAAAGTTGTTCTCTAAGACATAAAAGTTGTTTCAAAGACATCAAAGTTAATCTCAGAGTTATCCAAAGATATTCTCATGTCCACAAAAGTTATTCCAAGAGACGTCAAAGTTAATCTCAGACATCTTCGTTCATAAAAGTTATTCTCAGAGTCATCAAAGTGATCTCTAATTCACCTTCGTTCTCCAAAAGTTGTTCTCTAAGACACCTTCGTTCATCAAAGAAACTCTCCTTCTTCCATCATGTTATTCTTTAAGACATCTTCAGTCATAAAATTTCTCTCCAAAATGTAACTAGTTCAGCTTTTCATACCAAACCTGCACTTCTGTTAAAATATATTTTCTTAGTCACTTTACTCTAAAACTGTTCTCTGAACTACACTGCTCAAACCTACGTAACCTATCCTCTCCACCCAATGTTACTTAGGTAACGTAACGTTCCTAAACCTAACTTTACCTATCCTAACTTACCTTACCTTACCTATCTTACCTACCTTACCTGACTTAACCTAACTTATCCTGCTTAACCTAACTTATCCTGCTTAACCTATCTTACCTTACCTTTACCTATCTTACCTAACTTAACCTGCATAACCTAACTGTACCTATCCTAACATAACTTACCTTACCTTACCTATCTTACCTAACTTTACCTATCGTAACATAACTTACCTTACCTATCTTACCTACCTTACCTGACTTAACCTAACTTTACCTATCCTAACATAACTTACCTTACCTTACCTAACTTAACTTGCTTAACCTATCCTAACTTAACTTACCTTACCTTACCTATCTTACCTAACTTACCTGACTTAACCTAACTTATCCTACTTAACCTAACTTACATACCTTACCTAACTTAACCTGCTTAACCTAACTTACCTACCATACCTAACTTAACCTGCTTAACCTAACTTACCTTACCTTACCTAACTTAACCTGCTTAACCTAACTTACCTACCCTACCTAACTTAACCTGCTTAACCTAACTTACCTTACCTTACCTAACTTAACCTGCTTAACCTAACTTACATAATTTAACCTAACTTAACCTGCTTAACCTAACTTACATAATTTAACCTAACCTAACCTGCTTAACCTAACTTACCTTACCTATCTTACCTAACTTACCTAACTTAACCTAACTTTTCCTGCTTAACCTAACTTACATAACTTAACCTAACCTAACTTACGTAACTTATCTTACCTATCCTAACCTAACCTAACTTGCTTTACCTAACTTAATCTTACATTCCCAAACTGATGTATCCTAACTTATCTAGTCCAACCAGACATGATCTAACTTACATAATTATTCCTGCTTGTCTTTTGTGTTTCGTCAATCATTGTCTCATATTCATTTACTCGTTTCAAGGGCTAATTTCTCAAATGGTCATTTTTTGCAGATCAAGGGTTATTTGTTTAAGATTGGGTGTTTAACCATTTCAGAGGATTTTGTTATATATGGGAATTTACTCGTTTCAAAGGGCTAATTTCTCAAATGGTCATTTTTGCAGATCAAGGGTTATTTGTTAAAGTTCATCAAGTTGCTCATAAGTTGTATTTATTATGTTTGTTAACATTTATTCTTATTCCCCAACCCCTTAACCTAACCTCTTGTAATCTTAGTGTATTTGGTAGGTTCTATCATATGTTCTTATTCCCCAACCCCTTAACCTAACCTCTTGTAATCGTAGTGTATTTGGTAGGTTCTATCATGTGTTCTTATTCCCCAACCCCTTAACCTAACCTCTTGTAATCTTAGTGTATTTAGTAGGTTCTATCATATGTTCTTATTCCCCAACCCTTTAACCTAACCTTTCAGATGTAGTATATTGTGTTTTTGACGTATTTGTTGAATATATTATCCTTTTCATAACCTTTCAGATGTAGTTTTGTTTCTCCTTTCTATATTTTTACCCAAACCCACAATCCCACTTAACCTTCTTTCCTTCTTTTACTTTGTTTTCACATATAAGTTCATTCTTTATCTTAGTAATAATAAAATTACAATAGTAAAGAATCAGCTCTACTAAGACTTGAAATTGAGAAAAACAAGAGAGCAAGTGAGTGAGAGCATGAAAAGAGGAGAAAAGAGTAAGAGAGAGGGGGGAGGAAGAGCAGGGTAGCACTAAGACTTGAATTTGAGAAAAATAAAAACTAAGTGAATGAGAGTGAGGGTGAGAGAATGGGAGCATTAAGACTTGAATTTGAGAAACAAGAGAGCATTTGAGCAAATGAGTGAGAGAGGGGGGAGGAAGAGAGAGAATAAGGGAGAGATAGAAAAGGAGGGTTAGAAGGAGTAGGAGAAACAAAGTAAAAGAAGGAAAGAAGGTTAAGTGGTATGGTGGGTTTGGGTAAAAATATACAAAAAGGAGAAACAAAACTACATCTGAAAGGTTAGGAAAAGGATAATATATTCAACAAATACGTCAAAAACACAATAAACTACATCTGAAAGGTTAGGTTAAAGGGTTGGGGAATAAGAACATATGATAGAACCTACTAAATACACTAAGATTACAAGAGGTTAGGTTAAGGGGTTGGGGAATAAGAATAAATGATAACAAACATAATAAATACAACTTATGAGCAACTTGATGAACTTTAACAAATAACCCTTGATCTGCAAAAATGACCATTTGAGAAATTAGCCCTTTGAAACGAGTAAATTCCCATATATAACAAAATCCTTTGAAATGGTTAAACACCCAATCTTAAACAAATAACCCTTGATCTGCAAAAAATGACCATTTGAGAAATTAGCCCTTGAAACGAGTAAATGAATATGAGACAATGATTGACGAAACACAAAAGACAAGCAGGAATAATTATGTAAGTTAGATCATGTCTGGTTGGACTAGATAAGTTAGGATACATCAGTTTGGGAATGTAAGATTAAGTTAGGTAAAGCAAGTTAGGTTAGGTTAGGATAGGTAAGATAAGTTACGTAAGTTAGGTTAGGTTAAGTTATGTAAGTTAGGTTAAGCAGGAAAAGTTAGGTTAAGTTAGGTAAGTTAGGTAAGATAGGAAAGGTAAGGTAAGTTAGGTTAAGCAGGTTAGGTTAGGTTAAATTATGTAAGTTAGGTTAAGCAGGTTAAGTTAGGTAAGGTAAGGTAAGTTAGGTTAAGCAGGTTAAGTTAGGTAGGGTAGGTAAGTTAGGTTAAGCAGGTTAAGTTAGGTAAGGTAAGGTAAGTTAGGTTAAGCAGGTTAAGTTAGGTAAGGTATGTAAGTTTGGTTAAGCAGGATAAGTTAGGTTAAGTCAGGTAAGTTAGGTAAGATAGGTAAGGTAAGGTAAGTTAAGTTAGGATTGGTTAAGCAAGTTAAGTTAGGTAAGGTAAGGTAAGTTATGTTAGGATAGGTAAAGTTAGGTTAAGTCAGGTAAGGTAGGTAAGATAGGTAAGTTAAAAAAGGTTTAAAGTTAAAGTTAGGTTTAGGAACGTTACGTTAACTAAGTAACATTGGGTGGAGAGGATAGGTTACGTAGGTTTGAGCAGTGTAGTTTAGAGAACAGTTTTAGGGTAAAGTGACTAAGAAAATATATTTTAACAGAAGTGCAGGTTTGGTATGAAAAGCTGTACTAGTTACATTTTGGAGAGAAATTTTATGACTGAAGATGTCTTAAAGAATAACATGATGGAAGAAGGAGAGTTTCTTTGATGAACGAAGGTGTCTTAGAGAACAACTTTTGGAGAACGAAGGTGAATTAGAGATCACTTTGATGACTCTGAGAATAACTTTTATGAATGAAGATGTCTGATGACTCTGAGAATAACTTTTATGAACGAAGATGTCTGAGATTAACTTTGACGTCTCTTGGAATAACTTTTGTGGACATGAGAATATCTTTGGATAACTCTGAGATTAACTTTGATGTCTTTGAAACAACTTTTATGTCTTAGAGAACAACTTTGATGAGCAAGATTAACTTTAGATGTCTCTGAGAATAACTTTTATAACATAGAAATTAACTTTAATGAACAAAAGTGAGTTACCGAATAACTTTGATGACTCTGTGAATAACTTTGATGACTTTGAGAACAAGTTTGATAGCTCATAGAATAACTTTGATGACTTTGAGAATGTCTTTGAGAACATGAGTAGTATTTTGTTAGCTCAGAGAATAACTTTTTGATGACATAGAGAATAACTTTTATGTCTTAGAGAAGAACATTGATGGCTTAGAGAGAATATCTTTGATGAACGATGATGTCTTGGATTAACTTTGATGTCTCTTGGAATAACTTTGATGACTTTGAGAACAAGTTTGATAGCTCTGAGAAAGACTTTGTTGTCTTAGAGAATACCTTTGTTGTCTTAGAGAATAACTTTGAGGACTTAGAGAATTAATATGTTGAACGAAAGTGAGTTAGAGATTACCTTTGTTAACTCTGAGATTAACTTTGATGAACGAGAAAATACTTTTTGATGGCATCGAGAATAAGTTTGATAGCTCTGAGAAAAACTTTTATGCCTCTGAGATTAACTTTAATGAACGAAGATGTCTTAGAAAGATTCTCTGATAAACGAAAGGTTACTTAGAGAATAGCATTTTGATGACTGAGATTAACTTTTTGATGACTGAGAATAACTTTTATGCCTCTGAGATTAACTTTAATGAACGAAGATGTCTTAGAAAGTTTCTCTGATGAATGAAAAGCTACTTAGAGAATAGCATTTTGATGACTGAGATTAACTTTTTGATGACTCTGAGAATAACTTTGAGGATGCGAGTAAATTTTTGAGTGTTTGAGAGTGTCTTTTGTTATCTCGAAGAGTAACTTTGGTGTTACGGAGAGCACCTTTGACTATTTTTCTTACTTAACGACATATAATTTTTACGAAAGTGCTGAAAAAGTTACATTTGACTATTTTTCTTACTTAGCGACATATAATTTTAGTTACGAAAGTGTTGAAAAAGTTACATTTGACTATTTTAGTTGAGGAAAGACAAATAAAAAAAATATGACGACAGTGACTATTTTAGTGCTCCACAAAGTATAAATGTTAGTTAAGAACGACGATGATAGATATCTTTGACTATATTTTCTTACTTGACGAAAACATAATTTTAGTTAGGAACAATGATGAATATGACTTTTTCTGTTGATTGATGGATAATTTTAGTTATGAAATGAAAATGAAACATGAAGAACACGGTTATTTTCTGATGACTAGGGGATAAGTTTAGTTATGAACAGTGTTGGAAAGATTCCTTTGACAATTTTTGGTTGATTGGATAATAAGTTTAGTTGAGAAATGAGGAAAGAGACTATGTTTTAGTTGATTGGCGAAAGATTTTTACTTAAGAAGTTACGAGAAAGGTTTGTCTTTGTAAATTTGGAACTGAATAAAGTGTAGATTTGTTTAAGAACGGGGTTGGTAGAACTATTAAGTTGACTACGAGAATTACTTTGACATAGTTTTGCAAATAAAAACTTGGTGACTAAAATTGTTGAGGGAACTGTAATGCAGTATAATATTATTTGACAAAGAACTAGTTAGTGAATGGAAGAAACAAATTGGTTTAAAGAAACAAAGAACATAAAAAATTGAGGTTAAGTAGGGGAATGAACACAGTGAACATACGGTGAACACAGAAAACATGTAAGAAAAAGTTGATGAATAGAGTGAACATGCAGGGAATATGAACTTATAGAGAATATGAAGACATGATAAGGAACATAGGGAATACAAAGAATGAACACTGAACATGTGAAGAACAAGCTAAGAACATTGAGAACATGAATATTGAGTATAAAAGTTATACAGAGAACATATGATGTACATGAAAAACATGACAAAAAACATAGTGAATATACGGGGAAAGTGGTAGAAAAAAATTGAACTGAGCATGCTGTGAACATTTGTAGAACATGGAATGAACACAGAAAACATGGAAAAAATGTGAAGAATAAGCTAAGAACATTGAGAACATGAATATTGAGTATAAAAGTTATACAGAGAACATATGATGTACATGAAAACATGACAAAGAACATAGTGAACATACGGGGGAAAATGGTAGAAAAAATTTGAACTGAGCATGCTGTGAACATTTGTAGAACATGGAATGAACGCAGAAAACATGGAAAAAATGTGAAGAACACAGGTGAATATAGTGAAAATATGCAAATACAGTATAATTATTGAAGGTTTGGATACGTTGGGGATGAGAAGGGTAAGGTAGTTACTCTGATAAACAGATAGGCTGGAGAGGGACTTGGTCGGATATATTTATGTTCGATGATCTAAGACAGAGGAAATGGAACTTGGCTAATGCCCTGATTAATTTTACTACGTTAGAAATAAGGCGATCTTAAATCTCAGGTGATTTAGTTGGAAATAAAGAACTTGTACAAAATGAACTAAGCTGGGGACAAGAGTTGAAACTTGATAACTGAACTGGTTTTTATTTACTATGTCTGAAAATGTAGTTGGGTGTTTAAATCTCAGGGGGATTTGGACTGATAGTAATGAATTTACAGGAGTGAACTTGGACAGAGGACAAGAGCTAGAGTTGTATAATTGTTTACATCATATTTATTATGTCTGAAATACAGAGGGTAAAAATTTTTGGAGAAATTGATGGGTTATTTAACAATATACGAGAGAGAACTAAGTTGGGGACAAGAGCTGGAGCTCGATAACTGTTTTGATCTTATTTACGGTGTCTGAAATACAGAGGGTAAAAATTTCAGGGAAATTGATGGGTTATTTACAAAGATACGAAAGAGAACTAAGGTGGGGACGAGAGCTGGAGCTCGATAACTGACTTAATCTTATTTACTGTGTTTGAAATACAGAGGGATAACAATTCAGGGAATTTGATTAGGTTTGACGAAGATGTGCGAGGGAACTAAGGTGGAGGACGAGAGCTGGAGCTCAGTAACTGACTTGATCTTATTTACTAACTTTGATGTATGTCTGCTTTAAATTTCGGGGGAAAATTGGTCTGTTACTAACGATCTTGTACAAATGAACTAAGCTGGGGACAAGAGCTAGAGTTTGATAATTGTTCGGATTTACTAAACTACGTCTGAAATACAGAGGGTAGAAATTTCAGGGAATTTGATTAGATATTAACGAAGATACGAGAGAGAGCTAAGGCGGAGGATAAGAGCTAGAGTTCGGTAACTGTGCATTTACTAAACTATGTCTGAAATACAGAGGGTAGAAATTTCGGGGAATTTGAATAGGTATTAACGAAGATGTGCGAGGGAACTAAGGTGGAGGACAAGAGCTGGAGCTCGGTAACTAAATTACTGTATTGAACTACGTTTGAAATATGATTATTTTTAAATTTTAGAGGGATTGGACTGTTAGTATTCAATATACGACAGGGGACTAAGGCTGGAATAGGAGCTGGAGCTCGATACCAAATTATTGTATTTTAATACGTTTGAAATAGCTGTGTTTTAAATCTCGAAGAAAATGATTGGATACTAAAGAAGATGTATTAGTAAAACTAGTCCCTGACTTTGTTTATATATGTAAAACTGAATAGTTTAATGAAAAGGAACTATGAATGAACAATATGAAGGCGAGAGAGAGAGACGGTCCAGATATTATGGAGAAGATAAGATAAGATAAGAGGTGACCTACACGAGGCGTCTGGCTGACCGGCGTAAGGTAAATACAGGGGACGCAAGAGATTGTGAGGTAAGGGGGGGAGGGAGGGGGTGTGAGGGACGAGCGGGAGAGGCAGTGAAATGATTCAGATATATAGCAATGTACTAGTTTCTAAGTAAGAAACAAATAAGAAATTTTAACAAAACTCGTATGACATTATTTCATGATAAGAACTTTAACAAACTTCTAAGTCTCGGAAATTATTTTTATCATAGGAACTTTAACAAACTCGTATGACATTACTTTCATTATAAGACCTTTAACAACTTCTAAAATCGATGACTGACAAAATTTACCTGAAACCCCTAGCTCACACAGACGATATTGGACCTCGAACAAAAGTTGCCTGTGGGACGTACGTCCCACAGGTGATCTCTGACTTGAAAAAAAAAGTTACCTGTGGGACGTACGTCCCACAGGTGATCTCTGGCCTGAAAAAAAATCACCTGTGGCACGTCATCCCTACTACTTGTCACACCACCCCACCTGTGTGTCACACCACCCCACCTGTGTGTCACACCACCCAACCTGTGTGTGTCACACCACCCCCCCTGTGTGTGTCACACCACCCCCACCTGTGTGTGTCACACCACCCCCACCTGTGTGTGTCACACCACCCCAACTGTGTGTGTCACACCACCCCACCTGTGTGTGTCACACCACCCCACCTGTGTGTGTCACACCACCCCACCTGTGTGTGTCACACCACCCCACCTGTGTGTGTCACACCACCCCACCTGTGTGTCACACCACCCCATCTGTGTGTCACACCACCCCATCTGTGTGTCACACCACCCCATCTGTGTGTCACACCATCCCCACCTGTGTGTCACACCACCCAACCTGTGTGTCACACCACCCCACCTGTGTGTCACACCACCCCCACCTGTGTGTCACACCACCCCCACCTGTGTGTCACACTACACCACCTGTGTGTGTCACACCACCCCCACCTGTGTGTCACACCACCCCACCTGTGTGTCACACCACCCCCACCTGTGTGTCACACCACCCCCACCTGTGTGTCACACCACCCCACCTGTGTGTCACACCACCCCACCTGTGTGTGTTACACCACACCACCTGTGTGTGTCACACCACCCCCACCTGTGTGTGTCACACCACCCCCACCTGTGTGTGTTACACCACCCCACCTGTGTGTAACACCACCCCACCTGTGTGTAACACCACCCCACCTGTGTGTGTTACACCACCCCACCTGTGTGTGTTACACCACACCACCTGTGTGTCACACCACCCCCACCTGTGTGTGTCACACCACCCCCACCTGTGGTTGTTACACCACCCTCACCAGTGTGTGTCACACCACCCCACCTGTGTGTGTTACACCACCCCACCTGTGTGTGTCACCCCACCCCACCTGTGTGTGTCACACCACTCCACCTGTGTGTGTCACACCACCCCTACCTGTGTGTGTCACACCACCCCACTTGTGTGTGTCACACCACACCTCCTGTGTGTGTCACACCACCCCACCTGTGTGTGTGTCACACCACCCCACCTGTGTGTGTTACACCACCCCACCTGTGTGTGTCACACCACCCCACCTGTGTGTCACACCACACCTCCTGTGTGTGTCACACCACCCCACCTGTGTGTGTCACACCACCCCACCTGTGTGTGTCACACCACCCCACCTGTGTGTGTCACACCACCCCACCTGTGTGTGTCACACCACCCCACCTGTGTGTGTCACACCACCCCACCTGTGTGTGTTACACCACCCCACCTGTGTGTGTCACACCACCCCACATGTGTGTGTCACACCACCCCACCTGTGTATGTCACACCACCCCACCTGTGTGTGTCACACCCCCCCCCACCTGTGTGTGTCACACCACCCCCACCTGTGTGTCACACCACCCCCACCTGTGTGTGTCACACCACCCCACCTGTGTGTCACACCACCCCACCTGTGTGTGTCACACCACCCCACCTGTGTGTGTCACACCACCCCACCTGTGTGTCACACCACCCCACCTGTGTGTCACACCACCCCACCTGTGTGTGTCACACCACCCCACCTGTGTGTGTCACACCACCCCACCTGTGTGTCACACCACCCCACCTGTGTGTCACACCCCCCCCCCTGTGTGTGTCACACCTCCCCCCAGTGTGTGTCACACCCCCCCCCTGTGTGTGTCATACCACCCTCCCTGTGTGTGTCACACCACCCCACCTGTGTGTCACACCACCCCACCTGTGTGTCACACCACACCACCTGTGTGTCACACCACTCCACTTGTGTCACACCACACCACCTGTATATCACACCACCCCACCTGTGTGTCACACCACCTCTACCTGTGTGTGTCACACCACCCCACCTGTGTGTCACACCACCTCCACCTGTGTGTGTCACACCACCCCACCTGTGTGTGTCACACCACCCCACCTGTGTGTGTCACACCACCCCACCTGTGTGTGTCACACCACCCCACCTGTGTGTGTCACACCACCCCACCTGTGTGTGTCACACCACCCCACCTGTGTGTCACACCACCCCACCTGTGTGTCACATCACCCCACCTGTGTGTGTCACACCACCCACCTGTGTGTGTCACACCACCCCACCTGTGTGTCACACCACCCCACCTGTGTGTCACACCACCCCACCTGTGTGTCACACCACCCCACCTGTGTGTGTCACACCACCCCACCTGTGTGTGTTACACCACCCCACCTGTGTGTGTCACACCACCCCCACCTGTGTGTCACACCACCCCACCTGTGTGTCACACCACCTCCACCTGTGTGTGTCACACCACCTCCACCTGTGTGTGTCACACCACCCCACCTGTGTGTCACACCGCCCCCACCTGTGTGTGTCACGCCACCCCCACCTGTGTGTCACACCACCCCACCTGTGTGTGTCACACCACCCCACCAGTGTGTGTCACACCACCCCACAAGTGTGTGTTACACCACCCCACCTGTGTGTGTCACACCACCCCCACCTGTGTGTGTCACACCACCCCACCTGTGTGTCACATTGCCCCCACCTGTGTGTGTCACACCACCCTCACCTGTGTGTGTCACACCACCCCACCTGTGTGTGTCACACCACACCACCTCCACCTGTGTGTGTCACACCACCCCACCTGTGTGTCACACCACACCACCTGTGTATCACACCACCCCACCTGTGTGTCACACCACCTCCACCTGTGTGTGTCACACCACCCCACCTGTGTGTGTCACACCACACCACCTGTGTATCACACCACCCCACCTGTGTGTCACACCACCTCCACCTGTGTGTGTCACACCACCCCTCCTGTGTGTGTCACACCACACCACCTGTGTATCACACCACCCCACCTGTGTGTCACACCACCTCCACCTGTGTGTGTCACACCACACCACCTGTGTGTGTCACACCACTCCACCTGTGTGTGTCACACCACCCCACGTGTGTGTCACACCATGTCAGAGCCCATTATGTCTGTATGTGACATAATGGGCTCCTCCACACCTCCAGGGCGGAAGGAGTCCGCTGGACTGAAATTCAATTGTAATATAAATTATGAAATTGTCTACACAGCGATCTTTGATGTATTACGGATCAAGCTGGAGGAAGTGGTTGGCTTTCAAATGCTTCACGGTAACTGGTGAAGACTGTAAACAGTGTGACATTTTCTGAGTTTCTGAAGAAGTATGATGATGACCTTATCACTTTGCCTAATGGGAAAGGGTCGGGACAAGTGATTAATTTGTGAATGATGTTTACACATTTTTCTGTGAGGGATGTGCTCTTTGAAATGTTGAATGGGAGTATTGCTAACATTCTTGGACTGTGTGGAAAAGTGGACATTGTTCGTCTGAATAAGAATACTTTTGGTAGAGGCAAATAATTATTTATTGGAAGTAGAACATTGAAAATGGAACTTAACCAAAAAAATCCTTCCTCAGTGTAAGTGGTGGACAACAACATTGACTTTATTTACAGTGGACAGCCGTAAACTTGCTCTAAGTGTGAGCGTGTGGGTCACCTTCCTGCCGCCTGCCAAGTGGAGGCTGCAGACCGTATTAACAGTTTTCGTGAAAACTTTCTCCCAAATGCCAGGGAAGAATGTACCTGACCCGGCCCACACTGAGGCAGGTGCTACAGTACCAGGCGGAGTGTACCTGACCCGGCCCACACAGAGGCAGGTGCTACAGTACCAGGCGGAGTGTACCTGACCCGGCCCACACTGAGGCAGGTGCTACAGTACCAGGCGGAGTGTACCTGACCCGGCCCACACTGAGGCAGGTGCTACAGTACCAGGCGGAGTGTACCTGACCCGGCCCACACTGAGGCAGGTGCTACAGTACCAGGCGGAGTGTACCTGACCCGGCCCACACTGAGGCAGGTGCTACAGTACCAGGCGGAGTGTACCTGACCCGGCCCACACTGAGGCAGGTGCTACAGTACCAGGCGGAGTGTACCTGACCCGGCCCACACTGAGGCAGGTGCTACAGTACCAGGCGGAGTGTACCTGACCCGGCCCACACTGAGGCAGGTGCTACAGTACCAGGCGGAGTGTACCTGACCCGGCCCACACTGAGGCAGGTGCTACAGTACCAGGCGGAGTGTACCTGACCCGGCCCACACTGAGGCAGGTTCTACAGTACCAGGCGGAGTGTACCTGACCCGGCCCACACTGAGGCAGGTGCAGCAGTACCAGGCGGAGTGTACCTGACCCGGCCCACACTGAGGCAGGTGCAGCAGTACCAGGCGGAGTGTACCTGACCAGGCCCACACTGAGGCAGGTGCAGCAGTACCAGGCGGAGTGTACCTGACCCGGCCCACACTGAGGCAGGTGCAGCAGTACCAGGCGGAGTGTACCTGACCCGGCCCACACTGAGGCAGGTGCTACAGTACCAGGCGGAGTGTACCTGACCCGGCCCACACTGAGGCAGGTGCTACAGTACCAGGCGGAGTGTACCTGACCAGGCCCACACTGAGGCAGGTGCTACAGTACCAGGCGGAGTGTACCTGACCAGGCCCACACTGAGGCAGGTGCTACAGTACCAGGCGGAGTGTACCTGACCCGGCCCACACTGAGGCAGGTGCTACAGTACCAGGCGGAGTGTACCTGACCCGGCCCACACTGAGGCAGGTGCTACAGTACCAGGCGGAGTGTACCTGACCCGGCCCACACTGAGGCAGGTGCTACAGTACCAGGCGGAGTGTACCTGACCCGGCCCACACTGAGGCAGGTGCTACAGTACCAGGCGGAGTGTACCTGACCCGGCCCACACTGAGGCAGGTGCTACAGTACCAGGCGGAGTGTACCTGACCCGGCCCACACTGAGGCAGGTTCTACAGTACCAGGCGGAGTGTACCTGACCCGGCCCACACTGAGGCAGGTGCAGCAGTACCAGGCGGAGTGTACCTGACCAGGCCCACACTGAGGCAGGTGCAGCAGTACCAGGCGGAGTGTACCTGACCCGGCCCACACTGAGGCAGGTGCAGCAGTACCAGGCGGAGTGTACCTGACCCGGCCCACACTGAGGCAGGTGCTACAGTACCAGGCGGAGTGTACCTGACCCGGCCCACACTGAGGCAGGTGCTACAGTACCAGGCGGAGTGTACCTGACCAGGCCCACACTGAGGCAGGTGCTACAGTACCAGGCGGAGTGTACCTGACCAGGCCCACACTGAGGCAGGTGCTACAGTACCAGGCGGAGTGTACCTGACCCGGCCCACACTGAGGCAGGTGCTACAGTACCAGGCGGAGTGTACCTGACCCGGCCCACACTGAGGCAGGTGCTACAGTACCAGGCGGAGTGTACCTGACCCGGCCCACACTGAGGCAGGTGCTACAGTACCAGGTGGAGTGTACCTGACCCGGCCCACACTGAGGCAGGTGCTACAGTACCAGGCGGAGTGTACCTGACCCGGCCCACACTGAGGCAGGTGCTACAGTACCAGGCGGAGTGTACCTGACCCGGCCCACACTGAGGCAGGTGCTACAGTACCAGGCGGAGAGGATAACAACCCACAACTCTGCTAGTGAGACGACTCCGGCAGTGTTTCCTGGTGTGAGTACAGGGCACCGAGGGAGACTTGGTTCAGGACGGTATAGTGAAGCGGTCCAGGACGCTCTGTCAGGGGTAGTCCGTCCTGGTGACGGTGAGGTATAGTCCGTCCTGGTAACGGTGAGGTATAGTCCGTCCTGGTGACGGTGAGGTATAGTCCGTCCTGGTGACGGTGAGGTATAGTCCGTCCTGGTGACGGTGAGGTATAGTCCGTCCTGGTGACGGTGAGGTATAGTCCGTCCTGGTGACGGTGAGGTATAGTCCGTCCTGGTGACGGTGAGGTATAGTCCGTCCTGGTGACGGTGAGGTATAGTCCGTCCTGGTGACGGTGAGGTATAGTCCGTCCTGGTGACGGTGAGGTATAGTCCGTCCTGGTGACGGTGAGGTATAGTCCGTCCTGGTGACGGTGAGGTATAGTCCGTCCTGGTGACGGTGAGGTATAGTCCGTCCTGGTGACGGTGAGGTATAGTCCGTCCTGGTGACGGTGAGGTATAGTCCGTCCTGGTGACGGTGAGGCAGTCCGTCCTGGTGACGGTGAGGTAGTCCGTCCTGGTGACGGTGAGGCATAGTCCGTCCTGGTGACGGTGAGGCATAGTCCGTCCTGGTGACGGTGAGGTATAGTCCGTCCTGGTGACGGTGAGGTATAGTCCGTCCTGGTGACGGTGAGGTATAGTCCGTCCTGGTGACGGTGAGGTAGTCCGTCCTGGTGACGGTGAGGTATAGTCCGTCCTGGTGACGGTGAGGTAGTCCGTCCTGGTGACGGTGAGGTATAGTCCGTCCTGGTGACGGTGAGGTAGTCCGTCCTGGTGACTGTGAGGTATAGTCCGTCCTGGTGACTGTGAGGTATAGTCCGTCCTGGTGACGGTGAGGTATAGTCCGTCCTGGTGACGGTGAGGTATAGTCCGTCCTGGTGACGGTGAGGTATAGTCCGTCCTGGTGACTGTGAGGTATAGTCCGTCCTGGTGACGGTGAGGTATAGTCCGTCCTGGTGACGGTGAGGTATAGTCCGTCCTGGTGACGGTGAGGTAGTCCGTCCTGGTGACGGTGAGGTATAGTCCGTCCTGGTGACGGTGAGGTAGTCCGTCCTGGTGACGGTGAGGTATAGTCCGTCCTGGTGACGGTGAGGTAGTCCGTCCTGGTGACTGTGAGGTATAGTCCGTCCTGGTGACTGTGAGGTATAGTCCGTCCTGGTGACGGTGAGGTATAGTCCGTCCTGGTGACGGTGAGGTATAGTCCGTCCTGGTGACGGTGAGGTATAGTCCGTCCTGGTGACTGTGAGGTATAGTCCGTCCTGGTGACAGTGAGGTATAGTCCGTCCTGGTGACGGTGAGGTATAGTCCGTCCTGGTGACGGTGAGGTATAGTCCGTCCTGGTGACGGTGAGGTATAGTCCGTCCTGGTCCTTCCTCACTGAGGATGGCTGGCAGCACGATGTATACCTTTTACCAGGGCCAGGAACAGGCAAGCTTTAAGTGATGAATGCCTGAGCACACGGCTGCTTCGTGCTGAGTTGCTCCATTAGATCGGGCAAATATGTTTTAAATGACTTCTCGCCGATGAAGGAACTCACGCCACACGAAAATAATGGGGAGGCTGGTGAACCTGTGAAGGAATCAGAGGTGGGTCCTGTGGAAGAGGACTGAGAGAGAAGAGCTGTTAGACCTGCCCAGTTGCCACTCACTGGTGTCGTGAAGAATGAAGTTTTCGCCCCGTCAGGTGTAGTGTCGGAGAAGGTATTTGCTGAATGTCATGAAGGTGGGGTTGATGTTACCATGATAATGATTCTTTACAGCATCGAAAAAGTGAGAAATTGCGAGGAGAGATGCTGGTAAATACACCAAAGAGGAGAAAGTATGCGGTCGGTGATGAGGGAGATCCACCCACTTCTCTCCCAGTTTCTCCAGATTTATTGGAGGCTGAGGAGGTATATCTGTTGCTGTAGTAAATGTTGAGGTACAAGAGACTGACTGGGATCGGGGGGGGGGGGGGTTGAGCAGAGTGAGTGTTCGGGTGGGGGTTGGTCTGTGATTGACTATGGGGATTGTGCCCAGAAGTCGGGGAAGGTTGAGCTCCGTCGTTCTTCAGCGTTTTGTGGTGATGAAGAGGCTGTTATGGCTCAATCGAAAGATGATCTAAGGACTGGTTCGGTGGTTGTGCCTGGCGGGATAAAGGTTGATGATGGTGGTATTGCTGAAGCTGGCGGTTTAGGTGTCTGCAGATTGGTTGTCTGAGTTACGGTGGCCGAGTTTCGATGTGCCACGGAATGTTAATGACCTGTGACGTTCAGAAGCAAGTTCTCTTGAGTGTGTTACTCTGGCGCCTTTCGCTGGTTTCTTGGAGCACAATGTTAGTGATATAGAACGTTTACGGTTGTTGTAACAATACTTTCAGGTGTCTTGCCATTTGACGGGAGACGTGTTAGTGCTCCTGAAGAGGTCGTCGGTGATTAAGATCTTGGCTATTGAGAAGGATTAGGATGGTTGTGTGATGCTTATATAGCATTAGTTTTTGATCAGTTGGTTTTTATATTGAATGTTTATGCTCCATATAAAACCAACTGTTCAAAAATTAATGCCATATAAGCATCACACAACCATCCTCATCCTTCTCAACAGCCAAGATCTTAATCACCAGCGACATCTTCAAGAGCACTAACACTCCTCCCATCAAATGGCGAGACGCCCGAAATACCACCTGAAAGGATTGTTCCAACAACTGTAAATGTTCCAAATCACTAACATTGTGCTCCTGAACCAAGAGACCATGAAAAGGTGCCGGAGTAAGATTGTGGCTCCTGGTGAGGAGTTTGAGTAAAGGCTACGCAGCAATGTGTGAGGTAGCTGTCTGAGGACGAAGTACGACGTTTCTCTGCTATTGTGAACGATAGATAGTAGGGGCGGCCTGAAGCCTGTAAGGTGGTCGTACCTATGAGGACTCTACTGTGAGAGAACTCTTTTAAGTGGATAAATTGAGCACGTGTGCCTGTGTGGAACCTGATAGGTAACTTCTCACACTCTAGATGACAGCGGAGAGTAATATCATGAAGGGGAATTAGGAGATCATGTCCAACTGAGGAGAGAGAGGGTAAGTCACGCTGGCTCAGCGGGGTGTGTACTCATGACAGTGGGCCAGATTTGAACCGATTCTCCAGCTCTGGATTCTAGCAGTTAAGGACCTCTGTGCACTCTCCAGGTCAGTAATTTCTCCAGCTCTGATTAGGGCTGTCATTGTGCAGCAGTACTCCACTCTAGACACCACTAGTGTCTTGAAAAGTACCATCATAGGTATAGCATCTCTAGTGTGAAAAGTTCTTGTTATACAACCTGTCATTTTTCTTGCAGTTGTGACGGCTACTTTATTGTGTTCTTTAAAGGTGAGGTCTTCCGACATGAGTACACCCAGATCCTTTACATTGCCTTTTCATTCTATGTTATGATTTGACTTTTTTTGTAGGCGTTTTCCATTTTTATATTTTATTTTTTTCCATAGCGCATGAGTTGGAACTTATCTTCGTTAAACACCGTATTATTTTATGTAGCCCATAGAAAGACCTGATTTACATATGATTGAAGGTATGCCGTGTCCTCTATGTTGCCTACTCTCATGAAGCTCCTAGTGTCATCTGCAAAGGATGATACAGTACTATAGGTTGCGTTCTTGTCTATGTCCGATATGAGGATGAGAAAAAGTACTAGAGCAAGCACAGTACCTTGGGGGACTGAGCTCTTCACGGTTGATGGACTGGATTTTATTTTGTTGACTATTACACATTGGGTTCTGTCAGTCAGGAAATTGTAGATCCATCTGCCTATTTTTCCGGTAATTTCTTTTGATCGCATTTTATGTGCAAAAATACCATGGTCACAATTGTCGAAGGCTTTTGCAAAATCTGTGTAAATTACATCAGCGTTTTGTTTGGCATCTAATGCCATGTCATAGTGGTCTAGCAACTGCGACAGGCAAGAGCGCCCTGTTTTAAAACAATGTTGTCCGGGGTAATGGAGATGCTGTGATTCCATGTATTTTGTAATCTTATCACTCTCTCAAAGATTTTTATAATGTGTGATGTTAGTGCTATCGGTCTGTTATTTTTTGCCTCTGCCTTATTTCCTCCTTTATGGAGTGGTGCTATCTCTACTGTTTTTAGTAAGTCAGGGATAATGTCAGTATCTAGGCATTGTCTCCAAAGAATATGAAGGGCCTACGATAGTGTTTTTTTACAGTTTTTGATGAATATAGAGTTCCAAGAACCCGGGCCTGGTGCAGAGTGCATAGGCATACTGTTCATGGCTTCTTCAAAATCCAGTGGAAGTAGAGTAACGTCTGATATATAATTTGATGTTGGTATCATATCCATGAAAAATAAATTTAGGTTATCAGTCTTTAGTGTGTTTAGTGGTTTGCTGAAAACAGAGTTGTACTGCTTCCTCAGTAAGTCGCTCATTTCTTTGTTGTCATCGATGAAAGTTCTATCTCCCTTTCGCAGGGGCCTGATACTTGATGTGTTTTTTTATCTTGATTTTGAATAGAAGAAAAAAAATCGGATTCCTCTCTATTTCACTGATGACCTTTAGCTCTCTTTGCCTCTCCTGGGTTTTCTATGATTCTTGTAGCTTGAGTTCAATTGTTTCCATTTCTCTACCTAACCTTCTTTGCCGTTCTTGAGATAGGGTGCGACGCTAAAGTTGGTTTGCGATTCGTTTTCTTCACCTATAAAGGGAACAACGTTTCCATTCGAATCTGCATCTCTTCCTCTTCCTTTTTCTTAGGGGTATGAGGCTAGAGCATATTTCCTGTGCTACTGAGCTTATTTTTTTCCAGGCACTGGTTCATGTTTACATTTTCTAGCTGTTCTTCCCACCTTATTTCTGTGAAGTCCTGGTTTATTTGCTCCCAGTTTATCTGTTTATAATTGAAGTTGAATTTGCTGAAATCTCCTCCACCGGGAATCTGGACTGGTTTTGAAGGTCTATTTCCCATGGTTGTCAGAACTTCAATTGTGATCTGAGTAACAGGTATTTGTAATCATTATGTTGGGAGGCATACCAACATTACCATGGTAGGCAGTACCGCTGGTATGCTATATTAGTGCGGGAGTAGTTGCGTGATTTGTACTTCGGGGTGGAGTGTGATAGTGGGTTGCGGTAGTGGTTTTTGTCATTTTGTTCGAAAGTGGTGCTGCCTAGGATGAGGGAGGGAGGGGAATTATCAAGGGGAAAGTGCCAAGCCATTACAACTATATATCACTTGGAAGGAGGTCAGGATAAGGATTTGGGATGGGATGCGGGAGAAATCTACCGGTGATTTATTTCAGTATGAATTCAGGAAATTGTATTTATTACTTCTAAGCAGACTGTATTTTATAATTTAATGTCACCAGTAAAATTCTCTTCACACATTTTTGGGGGTTTCATATTTTAATCTTACTATAATTAAATAGTAGATATAATTATTAATGTGTTATAGATCACACAACTATATAAAGAATATTTAAGATGGACTCAGCGGGTTTGTAGTATGAGAGCTGGACCTCCAGCATGGGACTCTGTCTGTCTCATGTGGTCCGTCCTGGACCTGTATTAATGGCGCCTGTTGGTCCTTGTTATGTCCAGCTCAACTGTGTCTCATGTGGTCACAATTTACCTGCCAAAATAATATGCTGTAAAACTGATGACTCCATATAAGTGCAGGTGTGACATATGAAATTGGATGATTAATAGGGCTCAACTTACCCTTGTGGTGTTGACATGGGGGTTTAGTCAGATACTTAGCACTTCCTGTTGTTTTGCTTAGTCTCGGCAGCAAATAGCAATTATTTCAGTCACACTACATTCTTGGACACGTAAGTTTCTGTCGTTGGACGGACTCCAGTCTCACCACAACACTCAATATGGCTGCCCTCCTCTCTTTCCCGAGGTTGTTTATATTCGAGATTCGGGAGGAAGAATGGGTTCGAGGTCAAATCTAACTATTAATTAATATTTAATTTAGATTAATTTTATTGTGTAACCAACCCTATGACTGATGTATTTTATATTAAATTAGCCAAAATGTTGGCTGAACTATTGTGTATCTGACCTTGGGTATGTAACCCCGTTTTCTGTAACTTTACTATGATGACTAGACCACACACTAGAAGGTGAAGGGACAACGACGTTTCGGTCCGTCCTGGACCTTTCTCAAGTCGATTGTCTACTTTACTATGAGTAACTAATGTAAATTAACATCACCTTATGGTTGTTACGTTAGAGTTTGTATATATGATGTGAAAATTTCCCACAGAGGACGAGGGGGAAGGAATGGTGCCAAACCACTTGGATGGTCGGGAATTGTATGCCGACCTGCATGAAGCGATACCGTCCCTCTACCGTCCAGCTCAAGTGGTTGACCTGCCTGGGATGGATGAAAGGTTGACACGATCAGTGTCTTGTGAGGAGGTCTGGGGGGTCGTGAAGAGGCTTGTTAAGGGTAAAATGACGGAGTTATGGCTTCCTTATGGAGCTTTATGGTGTAGACGATGAGTCACAATAATGTGGCAGAACAAATGGTGACCAAACCACAACTCAGAAGATGGAGACACGACGACGTTTCTGTCGGTCCTGAACCATTATCAAGTTGTGTGATACTTGATATGATAATATCGACTTGATAATGGTATCACACGTCTTGATAATGCTCCAGGACGGACTGTAACGTCGTCGCTTCTCCTTCTTCTGACTTGTTGTTTAGTCATCCTTTATGTTGTATTATGGGAAATAATTGGTTTCGATGCTCAGAAAATTATTAGATACTGCTTGGATAGGAGGTGTTTGACAGGGTCGACATGAGGGTTCCCATGTTAATTTAAGGGTTAACCCTTAAGCTGCTAAGGGGTCCTTAAGGCTTGAACACCCTCATGCTCAAGAAAAAAAAATCTAATTTATTTAGAATGATGTATTTTGGGAATAATTGGTTTCAATTCTCAGGAAATGATTAGATACTGCTTGGATTGGAAGTGTTTGGATGGATCCTAATATATTGCTATTGTGAGGTTATTACCAAAAAATGATGATTTGAATGATTTCGGGAACTGGAGTTTGTTAACACTTCTGAATATTGATTATAAAATAGTAGTTTGACTGTTAAGTGACAGACTTAGTGAGGTAATGGGGGTATGTATTTCAGATGGGCAGAGTTGTGGGGTGACTGGTAGGTTGAGTGTCTACCACAACAAGCTGATGAGACACATGTTGTATTGGTTCCATAGTGGTGAGATTTCAGTGGCATTGGTCGGGTTGGACTGGTCGTACGTAGGCATTTGGCAGGGTCGACATGGGTTTCCCATGTTAACTTAAGGGTTAAGTTAACATGGGAACTTTAACATGAGGTTAAGTTAAGTTAACTTAAGCTGCTAAGGGGTCCTTAAGGCTTTAACACCCCCATGCTCAAGAAAAAAAAAAAAATTTTGTCTAATAAAAATGTTCATTTGTGTTCCCAGAGCACAGGGGAGGGGGGGGGGATCGTAAGTGACATGTTTTGGCCACAATAAGTCGAGGAAGTCTGGCAAAATGTAGGCGTTGACAGAGCAAGCGTCGGAGGCGGTCAGCTCCACCCCAGCTGTCAGGCGGGAGTTGCCACAAAGATATTATTACCTAATTATTTCAATGACTGATTGATATTTTTCGTATTTTTTTTTTGCAGTAATATTATTCAATAGTGTATTGTGTGATATATTTATATAATAATAGGAGTGAATCATCGCTATACTCAAGAGTATGGTGTGCATATTAGTGATTCAATTATTATGTTCATAAAACGATAACCAAATAGTTTTGCAGTTATTACACTATATACACAGGTTATATATAAGTTTCTGCATGTTTTGTTCACCATAATGAACCACTAAGTTGGTATGGCGACTTAGTATGTAATTGTAGTCACATATTTATTTTGAAATTTTTAGGCGATGTTGTGTCACAAGCTGAACAGCAGTGCTGTTAGCTCATGCTGAGTGCGTCAGCCTTGGTTGCTCACACAGTACTGTGGCTCTCACACGGAGAATGGTGCCCACGATTTTTTTAAACATGGCGTCTGTTTACAAGAGCCCTGAGCAAGCTGATGTGAACCCCCGTGTAGCCGCGGGCCATTTGAATCGTGGCCAGCACCCTATGTCGTATATATATGCCATGTGCATGGTGGGACTCGTTACTCCTGATATATATATCAGGAGTAACATAGTGGTGAAATTCCAGTGGCACTGGTCGGGATGGACTGGTCGACAGCATTTGACAGGGTCGCTGTGGAGTTTATTTTTGAGGCATTGTGTCGTTTAGTTATGAATGATTGTTGTGTAGAATGGGTACGGATGCTGTATTTGAATTGTCAGGATAAGGTGTGCATTAATGGGGCTCTTTTTCTTATTTATATATACAGGCATTCTTACATTCTCGTACAGCCACTAGTACGCGTAGCGTTTCAGGCAAGTCCTTAATCCTAAGTTCCCTGGAATATGACTCCCGCGAAGAATCGTTTTTACAACCAAGTACCCATTTTACTGTTGAGTTACAGAGGCTACAGTTAAGGATTTGTGCCTAGTAAATCCTCCCCGGCCAGGATACGAACCCAGGACAAAGCGCTCGCGGAACGCCAGGCAAGCATCTTACCACTACGCCACGGAGACTGGTATAGCTTTCACATTAGAGAGATTAGTGAGGCAAGGATGTCCCTTGTTAATATCAATGTTAGTCTTAGACAAGGAGCCCCTAAATAGGGCTCTGGATTCTACATTGTTGGCTGTGTCTCCAAGGTTTCTGAATGGGTTGGTGGTTGCCATGTTTGGATATGCGGATGATGCGCCTGTGGTGGTGGGCTCGGATGGATGTCTTGTGTGGGTGGTGGATGTTTTGTGTCGATTAAAGAAGGTGACTGGAGACGGTCTTAAATAAGGAATCGACTTGTTTGATGGGTGCGTGCTCGTCTAGGGGGGAAATGGCCCGGTTGGATGGTTGAGTGTGGTGCCGATGTTAAATTTAGCTTGTCAAGCTTTACCTTCACATAGTTGGGCTTAAAATGTTAACAGTTTATCCCAATTGGTGGAGATAAACCATAAATATTTACTTTCTATTTCATATAAATTATACCACATATGGTGGCTTATATCAAGCTACAGTGAGGTTAATACTACAAATGTCATAATTTTCTTAGCTGTATGGTTGCTATGGCCTGATTAGGCTGTGAATGATTCCTCCAACATGTGTTAGGGTGTGGCTACATGTGGTCCAGGTGCCATGTAATGGTGCCTAGCACTGTCAGACAGCCAGATCATGCATGAGAGCATCACAGGTCATGTAGTTGGTAAACAGCTAATATCTCCAGATCTCAAATTTACCTGTAAAAGTTAGGGCTGTAAGAATTGCTCATTAACATATAAAGTACAGGTGTGACATAAATTAATGTGTGTAGTAAAGAGGTAAACACACACTGTTGGGGTTGAAGCCCCGTGTACTAACGATAATTTCCTAGAATAATAATGACCACTATTACATGCAATAGAAATACCGAAAGTTGTTCTACCCTTTGTTAATGAGATCTTCGGTTGGTCAGATCGTAGTGGATCCTTTGTCAAAGCTCGGGGGAAGAACTGTAATGTGTTGTGACAATTTGAGAGGGAGTTCCTCCCTGTCTCGTGCCTATATTTTCAAGCTCTTGGTGTGTGTGACCGGCCTCGCCCGGGCGTCCCGTTTCAACAATATTCTGTTGGTCTCAACTCTGTCTTAAGTACTAAGTTTATTTAACAATAAATAGCAAGGAAGCCTGTGGTGTATGGTATAATTATCTAAGAACCTGTCATAGTGAATACTATTTTATAAGGTTTAAACATTAGACTGTGTTTTAAAGAATAATTGTGGAAGCTTAAATATACGTGATGTAAATATGGGTCTGTTGTGAAGTCGTCACGAAAAACTCCCATTTTCATTAAATTTGGTAATGGCTAACTATGAAATGTTAACATGTGTGTCGGATTTCCAACATGTATTGAGTGATTTCCTAGTTTTTCAAAATCAGTGAAAAGATACATGGGAAGCTGTGCAACGGTCAGTGTTTGTGCAAGTCGGGATGATGTAATCTAGAAAGTTGACGATCTAGCAGAGGGCCTGTGATCAACGTACAGGTTCTGTCAAAGGTGTTGTACTTTACACACTATTTTCCGTAGGGAAGGATGTGGCGAAGGGCACAGTGAGGATGGTCTCGCTGTGTCAGAGACGTTCTCTGGGTTGGTGGCTGTATACTGGAAGGCTATCTTGAGGTTATCTTGAGATGATTTCGGGGCTTTAGTGTCCCCGCGGCCCGGTCCTCGACCAGGTCTCCACCCCCAGGAAGCAACCTGTGACAGCTGACTAACACCCAGGTACCTATTTACTGCTAGGTAACAGGGGCATAGGGTGAAAAAAACTCTGCCCATTGTTTCTCGCCGGCGCCCGGGATCGAACCCGGGACCACAGGATCACAGTCCAGCGTGCTGTCCGCTCGGCCGACCGGCTGCCTCAGTATTTTTAGTCACTTTCGAAGGGAGTTTTGTGGGAAGTATTTGATGTCGCTTCCATTGTGGCATGCGAGTCAGTTACGAGTTGGATGTTCCGTTGGTGGTTGATGAGGCATGTGTCCACCCTCCATACTACACGATTGGTATGGAGGTAATTAATATGGATTGTCGACGGTCCGGTTATAGATCCTGGAACAGTGCTGCAGTTTACTGGTGATTAGTTGGTGGTTCCCTTCAAGGTGTTGATCAGTTGAACCCATATTTAGATTGGCGTCAAGCTTGGGGTAATGTAAACGCCAGGTTGTATAATGCTAGTGGTTCGTGAGGTGATCCGCTACATGCATGAATCATTCACTGTTACCTTCCGATTACATATGATGAATCTTTTAGAGTCAGATGACTGTTTGCATTGTGGCGTCAATTGGGGGGGGGGGAATCAATTGCATGTGATTTATGTCTGCGAGAGGTCGAAAGGTTGTGGTGTTTGGTTGTGTGACGTCATTATGGAGTATAATATATATATATATGTCGTACCTAGTAGCCAGAACGCACTTCTCAGCCTACTATGCAAGGCCCAATTTGCCTAATAAGCCAAGTTTTCATGAATTGTTTTTCGACTACCTAACCTACCTAACCTAACCTAACCTAACTTTTTCGGCTACCTAACCAAACCTAACCTATAAAGATAGGTTAGGTTAGGTTAGGTAGGGTTGGTTAGGTTCGGTCATATATCTACGTTAATTTTAACTCCAATAAAAAAAATTGACCTCAAACATAATGAAATGGGTAGCTTTATCATTTCATAAGAAAAAAATTAGAGAAAATATATTAATTCAGGAAAACTTGGCTTATTAGGCAAATTTGGCCTTGCATAGTAGGCCAAAAAGTGCGTTCTGGCTACTAGGTACGACATATATATATATATATATATATATATATATATATATATATATATATATATATATATATATATATATATATATATATATATATATATATATATATATATATATATATATATATATATATATAATATGGCACCACTGTGCTACACGGCACAGTCCTAGTAGTGATCTCTTCTGTTTCCCGCAGCATCACTAAGTCAAAGATTTGAGTGGAGATGAATAATATACGAAATATTAATGACACAAACATTATAGAATGCAGACTTTGACAAATCTGCTGGGCGAAAAGGTCTCTAGAAATACTCACAAGTTTACCTGGATGATAAGGTCATGGGAGGTCACACAGCAGCGTCGTGGCAAAGGTCACAACACGGAAACAGGTCACAAAACCTGCAGAGAATGTGGAAATATATTATTACAACGTGGAAATATATTACTTGATCGTTCTGTTAAGGAAAGATGTAGTAATATAAGAAAATGCTGTCAGTAATATGTGGATATATGATCTATGGTATATGATCCGTCACATGTAGGGAGCGTTATATCCATTATACTCATGAACACAGACCTTATTAAATATCATAGAAATGTGAAATGAATTTTATAAAAAAAAATCGAATGTGCTAACATGCATTAAAAAGCACAGATTTTGCATATATATATTTCGATTATTTTAAACAATCGTAAAAGTTTTAATTGCGAGAGTAATTCCGAAATTCATCCTAGTAATAACAAAATATATTTGTGTGTGTGTGTAAATCACAAAACAATTGACACGTGATGAATTATGTGACAATGTCAGACCACGAAAGGAGGATGAATACAAGATTTTCTCTAAGAACTTTCGTATTTTTTAATATTAAATATTAAATCAGTTTCTTTATCAATATAAATCGAGATTATGCGTTTACTCCCCAAATGTCGAGTTTTGCGTCAGATCGGGAAAATATGAATACGTGGTTGAAGGCTGTGTCCGCATGTGTCCATATGTGTTTTACACATTCCTCTCGTCTTCCACCCCCTTGACCACGATCGTGACCTCGCTCAGTAATCTTCCTCATGTAAATACACAACAATAATTATGAGGGTGGTACCAGCGACGACATTAATGAGGCAACTACCTGTGATGACCGTGGCTGTGTTGACCTTAATCATTACCCCTCACAAGACAGGTCAATAATGTATCACTAACGACTGTATTGGTCCAGCCGTCCGTGTAGATGGTTCGTGTTGTAACTCACAGCGTTGTGTAAACACACGAGTTCTCAACAACATTGTGGCGTGTATTATTGTGATTAGGGAAAATAAATAAAATATATGAAGGTAAAGTGCTCACACACACACACACACACACACACACACACACACACACACACACACACACACACACACACACACACACACAACTGGGAAACAAAGGGCTGGCGTACCGAAAGGGAAACTATGAGGGAAATTAATAAATTCCTATGGAATATACATTGGGACACAGAACTCGGAACCAAGTCCGTACAAGACATGATGGACTATGTCACCCAAAAATGTCAGGAGGCTGTAAGCAGGTTTGTCCCAGCCCGACAGGAAAAAACAGAGAAGCAAAGGAAGAATCCGTGGTTTAATAAGGAATGTATGAAAGCAAAGGAGCTGTACAAAAGGGCATGGAGGAACTTCCGTAATAACAGAACACCAGAAAGTAGAGAGAGATACCAGAGAACCAGGAATGAGTATGTCAGTGTGAGAAGAGCAGCTGAGAAAAGGTATGAAAATGATATAGCTAATAAAGCCAAGACCGAACCAAAGATACTACACAGTCACATCAGGAGGAAGACAACAGTGAAGGAACAGGTGATGAAACTTAGGGTGGGCGAGGACAGGTACACAGAGAATGACAAAGAAGTGTGTGAAGAACTCAACAAAAGGTTCCAGGAGGTCTTTACAATAGAACAGGGAGATGTCGCGGCGCTAGAAGAGGTGGCAGCAAACCAGGTAACCTTGGATAGGTTCGAAATTACAAGAGATGAGGTCAAGAAGCACCTATTGGAGCTGGATGTGAGAAAAGCTGTTGGGCCGGATGGAATCTCGCCATGGGTATTGAAAGAGTGTGCAGGAGCACTTTGCCTACCACTCTCCATAGTGTATAGTAGGTCACTGGAAACGGGGGACCTACCAGAAATATGGAAGACTGCTAATGTAGTACCAATATACAAAAAGGGTGACAGACAAGAGGCACTGAACTTCTGGCCAGTGTCCTTAACTTGTATACCATGCAAGGTGATGGAGAAGATTGTGAGAAAAAAACTAGTAACACATCTGGAGAGAAGAGACTTCCTGACAACCCATCAACATGGGTTCAGGGAGGGTAAATCTTGCCCTACAGGATTGATAGAATTCTACGATCAGGTGACAAAGATTAAACAAGAAAGAGAAGGGTGGGCGGACTGCATTTTTTTGGACTGTCGGAAAGCCTTTGACACAGTACCCCATAAAAGTTTAATGCATAAGCTGGAGAAACAGGCAGGAGTAACTGGTAGGGCGCTCCAGTGGATAAGGGAGTACCTAAACAATAGGAAGCAGAAAGTTACAGTGAGGGGTGAGACCTCAGACTGGTGTGAAGTCACCAGTGGAGTCCCACAGGGCTCTGTACTTGGACCTATCCTGTTTCTGATATACGTAAATGATCTCCCAGAGGGTATAGACTCATTCCTCTCAATGTTTGCTGACGACGCCAAAATTATGAGAAGGGTTAAGACAGAGGAGGACAGCTTGAGGCTTCAAGAAGACCTGGACAAGCTGCAGGAATGGTCGAATAAATGGCTGTTAGAGTTTAATCCAAGCAAATGTAATGTAATGAAGATAGGGGTAGGAAGCAGGAGACCAGATACAAGGTATCACTTGGGAGATGAAATACTTCAAGAGTCCGAGAGAGAGAAAGACCTGGGGGTTGATATCACGCCAGACCTGTACCCTGAAGCTCATATCAAGAGGATAACAGCAGCAGCATATGCCAGGTTGGCTAACATAAGAACGGCCTTTAGAAACTTGTGTAAGGAATCTTTCAGAACATTATATACCACATATGTCAGACCAATCCTGGAGTATGCGGCACCAGCATGGAGTCCATATCTAGTCAAGCATAAGACTAAAATGGAAAAGGTTCAAAGGTTTGCCACCAGACTAGTACCCGAGCTGAGAGGTATGAGCTACGAGGAGAGACTACGGGAATTAAACCTCACTTCGTTGGAAGACAGAAGAGTTAGGGGGGACATGATCACCACATTCAAGATCCTCAAGGGAATCGACAGGGTTGATAGAGACAGGCTGTTTAACACAAGGGGCACACGCACTAGGGGACACAGGTGGAAATTGAGTGCCCAAATGAGCCACAGAGATATTAGAAAGAACTTTTTTAGTGTCAGAGTGGTTGACAAATGGAATGCATTAGGAAGTGATGTGGTGGAGGCTGACTCCATACACAGTTTCAAGTGAAGATATGATAGAGCCCGATAGGCTAAGGAACCTGTACACCTGTTGATTGACAGTTGAGAGGCGGGACCAAAGAGCCAGAGCTCAACCCCCACAAGCACAGCTAGGTGAGTACACACACACACACACACACACACACAGGGTCTGGTAGCTGAGTGGACAGCGCGCAGAACTCGTAATTCTGTGGTCCAGGTTCGATTCCCGGATCAGGCAGAAACACATGGGCAAAGTTTCTTTCACCCTGATGTTCCTGTTAGCTAGCAGTAAAGAGGTACCTTTGAGTTAGACAGCTTTTACGGGCTGCTTCCACTATACAAACACACACACACAGGTCCCGCGTCTCAACTGTCAATCAACTGGTGTACAGATTCCTGAGCCTACTGGGCTCTATCATATCTACATTTGAAACTGTGTGTGGAGTCAGCCTCCACCACATCACTGCCTAATGCATTCCACTTGTTAACAATGTTAACCAAGATTTCTGCACAACTCGGTTAAATAGACCAATTCAAATATGCTGTCAGAAATGAATAGTTAATTACGAATGGCATAGAAATATGCAGGAGTTATATAGGTGGTTTCAAGAGGTCTTTGGAATGGAGCCGTGACATAAGCAGTATACAAGGTTTCACAAAACGACCGAACTGTGCTCAAATATATAGACGAAACCCCAAATAAAAGCCAAAATACTTGAGAAAACGACATTTCTGTGACAAAATATTATTTAATAACTATAGTTTCTATAAGTAATTGCAAATATTCTTTGCAATCAATACTAGGATAAAACTGTGAAACATTGTTTACATCTCTCTCTGACACTAGGATAAGACTGTGAATTATTATTTATGTCTTACACTAGGATAAGACTGTGAATCATTATTTATGTCTGACACTAGGATAAGACTGTGAATCATTGTTTATGTCTCTCCCTGACATTAGGATAAGACTGAATCATTGTTTACGTCTATCTATGACACTAGGATAAAACTGTGAATCATTGTTTACGTCTCTTACACTAGTATAAAACTGAATCATTTTTACGTTTCTCTCTGATACTAGTATACACCTCTGAATCATTGTTTACGTCACTCTCTGTGACACTATTATAAACCTGATTCATTGTTTACGTCTATCTATGACATTAGTATAAAACTGTGAATCATTGTTCAGGAAATTAGCCAACGATATCCTGCCCAATCAGCTGGTAACAGTAATTCTCTCCGGAATCAACTTAGTAATTAACGGATCACAGAGTGAGGTGGGTCTGACCCCTTGAACCACTGACCATGGAAGCATGTAATGCTTCTCCACCACCTTGGCGGGCCATTAAGGATTAATGGTTAACCTAAGATCAGTATTCCCTCTCTCCTCTAATCTTGGCTCGTTCGTAGCCAAGATTCCATACAAGAGAATATAGTTAGATCGAACAGGTTCGAATCATTTACTGTGGATTTATTTGAATTACTCGAGCTATTGTTGATATACGACAAATGGGATTGACAGCTGTCAAGAGCTGAGATCTACCAGAACCATCCCTATATATATATATATATATATATATATATATATATATATATATATATATATATATATATATATATATATATATTGTGACGATAATCTCCTTCAAGAGATTGAGCCTGCTCTTCCCTCCACAAATACGTCGCAACAAATATATATAACTACTATGGAAGAAATGTCCAACAACGACAACAACACCAGCAAGGTTTGCCAGAGAGCAAAACGCATGCAGCCAGGGACACTTGCTCAGACTCAAACCGCCAAACTACCTGTTGATCGCTGCCGGCTCCTCGCTGATTGGTTGCCGGTCTGGCTGCAACTGCACTCGCCCCCCCCATACTATTTGATGTCTGGGGTCGCCACGACCTCAGACCTCAGAATATTCAGTGCTTCCACAGTTAACACTTCTCCCGGCTAGACGTTAGCGTGTACTGAGAGAGGTGGTAGCTTAAAGCCAATATTCCAGCACCTTACCTTTATTTTTGTATTGCACTTCTTGTTATTTTGTCTTAACGTAACTTTTCATTGTGTCATTTAATTATTCTTATTATTTTGATTGATTGATTTTATTATACGAATTTGTTTGTCCATTTTATTTATGTTTTGATTTATTTAACGTAATTAAAATTTCATTGTTAAAATTTACTTGTGTTTTGTGTGTCTTCTCCTTACCTTACCACAGACGAAGTTCCAGTTTTTCTATTTTTTTTTTATAACTATGTGACGAGGCCATACCCCTAGCCTTAAACAGCCGAACACCAACGCGTTACCGTCACAAGTTATATGGGGGCCTGTCCTAGGATCTTCACTCAGGTACTGGTGCCAAGTGGTAATTTATGGTAAGCGTATTTAACTTTGTTAACGTAGCTTTACTATTTTCATATTCAATTTCATTTTTTATAAGGTGCAGTGTATTGTGCATTACAATAGTAACATATGGTGAAGGTGAGACAACTTTGGATTACGTGGTGACTGTAGGCCGCAGTCATACTCTTAATTGGTCATCTCTCCCTCCGTGTTATTACTCGTGTTTACCATCTATGTCCCTTGAATATTTCTCATTTTGACAGATCCTCATATTGGTACCCTGGTACTGTGGTCTGCCCCGGGTCAAGAGTACCCAATCTTCTGCAATCTGACTGTAGGAAGACAAAGAGGGCCATAGTTCCTCTAGCTCGAACTTTAGTTGCTGAATTGGGACCTCAGCAGCAGTTCTCGTCACCAGTTGACACCTCGCACCCCTACACGTCAGTCAGAGATGATGATACATACAACGGTAGGGAATTAGCTTACTTTTCAGAGCACAAAAGTTCGCTAATTCTGTAAGTATCATATTAAATTCAGTAGGAAAAACTTGCTTTATGTCCTATAGAGACTTGGCAAGGTATGCCTACATCCTTGGACTACCAATTTTACTTTTGAGACAATTTACTGTTTCATTTGTTTTCGAAACTCTGTTTCATTTGTTAGTAGGATTTTCTTGCCCTTATCCTCTTACATGAGTACCGGGTACAAGATTTCCTGCGCCCTTGATTTAATTTAATCATTTAACATCTTTTACTTAACTTTAATTGTTAAAGATCCCACAGGATAGGTACCGGTTGCCACGTTGTCCTGTTTCTGACATTCACTATTGAATATTCGTGTACCTTTATTTGCTAATTTCACCATGTTTCGTCTCCAACCTTTCCGTACCAATCCAGCAGGTGAAATAGGGACTTTAAGTCGTGCCAAGAGGACTGAATTACAAACTCTTGCACATGAGTATCAACTAGAAGTTCCCTACCAAGCCAACAAAAATGACCTACACAACCTGTTGCTGGATTACTATTTAGACCAAGGTAAGATAGACTCTGAAACTCATGAAACTTACTATATTGCAGAGAAAACTGACTTGGCAACGATGAAACTTAAACTAGAGCTGGCCAAGATTGAACGTGAGCAGCAAAGAGAAGCAGCTGCCATACGAAGGGAAGAACACGAACGCGAAGCCGCTTTGAGGAGAGACGAACAAGAACGCGAAGCCGCTTTGAGGAAAGAAGAACACGAACGTGAGGTCGCATTACTCCGTGAACGTGAACGAGTACAGCTAGAAACACTCCAGGAGCGGGAACGCGTACAGCTTGAAACCAAACAACGCGAGTTGGAGATACAACGCGAACTTGACAAGCAACAAGCGACTCTGGCTCTAGAGTGTCGTCAACGCGAAATCGCCTTGGAAACTTCACACTTCACTCAACGCCAGCAAGCTACTGCCAATCTTCCCGTCAGTTTTAATATATCACATGCAAGTAAGTTAATGCCATCCTTTGTAGAAGCAGAAGTTGATGTGTTTTTCACCACCTTTGAAACCCTTGCTAATCAACTCAGTTGGCCTGTCGACCAATGGGCCACACTTCTCAGAGTCCATCTTACAGGTAGAGCGGCAGTCACACTCAGTACTCTGGCGTCTGAGAATGACTACCAGACCCTGAAACAAGCAGTGTTGGACGCCTACCTACTTTCCACCGAAAGTTATAGAAGGAAATTCCGTGACCACCTGAAGGCAAGTACCACTACCTTCCTCGAGTTTGCTAACACGAAACGGAGGTATTTCATGAAATGGCTGGAAGCAGCACATGTCTCTACTTTTACAGAACTCGTCAACCTGATGCTTGTTGAAGAATTCTTGAGGCGTGTGCCGCCTCTACTTAGCAGATAAAGAAGAAACCGACTACCTGAAGTGTGCTAAGTCGGCTGACACTTACAGCCTCATCCACCGGCTGACACCCGAACCATCCTCCAGTAAGAAGTCGTGGTACAGTTACGAGAAGGTGAGCCCCGATCAAGCTGGTTCACAACTGTACTGCAAGTATTGTAGACTCTATGGACATACCATAGACAAGTGTGGTAAGTCTCAATACAAGGGAACCACTGACCAACAAAAACCCAAACCAACTCCTCCTAAGTCCGGTAAGCCTGTGATGAATGTTGGTGTTGATGTTAATGATCTTTCTCTTTTCAGTAACCACCTGTATACTGGAACTGTCTCTGCCAACGGTTCAAATCCGGAGGGACGTTTCAAATTGAAGATCTTGAGGGACACAGCGGCTCTACAATCGATCATCTTGAAGTCGGCTGTGCCCAACATCACCTACACCGGAGAAACTGTCTTCATCACTGACCTCACTGCTACCACTCCATACCCTCTCGCCAGAGTCCACCTGGATTGTCCCTACGTGAACGGGGAAGTCCAAGTCGCCGTCAGGGTAAAGCCTTTTCCCATGCCTGGAGTGCAACTTCTCCTAGGCAACGACTTGGCAGAAGACCTGCAACCGACCAACCTGATCGTCATGGACAAACCCCAGGTGTGTAACTCTGTGCCAATAAACCCTATTCTAGAGTATGTTCCAGCAGAGGTTCAAGAGAGTGATGAAGTTTCTCCTCCGGTTCTCGTGACCACCCGTGCACAAGCCGCACGTCCACAGCCAGCTGACTCTACTGCTACCGCTGTCCCTCAAGACCCTCAGAAACTCCCCCCGCATCTGACCAAGTTGGAGTTCCGTAAGTTGCAGAGGGAAGATCTTACTTTAACACCATTGTTTTTCCAGGCTGAGACTCAACCCGACAGTATTCCTGGGTTCTTCCTAGAGAACGACTTCCTCTACCGCAGATATAGACCCAGTAAACTGAAGGAGGAGGACGATTGGGCCAACATCGAACAACTTGTGATTCCCACCAGCCTGCGGCCCACTATTCTACACCTGGCCCACGGAGCATTCTCCCACTACGGATTCAACAAGACTTACCATGGGATTCGTCAAGACTACTACTGGCCAGGTATGGTAAATAACGTCAAACAGTACGTAAAACAGTGTCATACATGTCAGATGGCAGGCAAACCGAACATCTCCATTCCCAGAGCGCCACTGATTCCCATACAGGTGCCTGCGGAACCTTTCCACAGACTCATAATAGACTGTGTTGGTCCTTTACCTCGGACCAGTTCAGGTAACGCCTACATCCTAACCATCCTGTGTCCTACCACCAGATTTCCCATAGCAGTTCCAGTGAAGAACATCACGGCTGCTACGGTTATAAAACATCTATTGAAGATCTTTACTCAATACGGATTTCCCAGGGAGATTCAAAGCGACTGTGGTACCAACTTCACCAGTGATCTCTTCAAAAGGACACTGGAGGAGTTCAACATCAAACAGGTATTGTCCAGCCCCTATCATCCTGCTTCACAGGGTTCTCTTGAACGTAGTCATCAGACCATCAAAGCACTCTTGAAAAAGTTTTGTAGTGAAACCTCTAAGGATTGGGATAAGCAGATTGACCTAATAATGTGTATTTTCAGAAGTCTCCCCAATGAGTCCCTAGGAGTATCTCCTTATGAGATGCTCTACGGCCGTAAGTGCCGTACTCCCCTTAAGGCTTTCAAAGACTCTCTCAGAGATGCCACCTTCAGTGAGCATCAGAATGTGCCCCAGTTTCTTCAAAACCTTCAACACATTCTAGAGAGAGTCCACCGTTTTGCCCATAATAATCTATTGAAAGCCCAGGTGAGAATGAAGACTCATTACGACCAGACCAGCAAAGTAAGAAAATTCAAGCCGGGAGACTTCGTCCTTGCCTATTTCCCTATCCCAGGTTCACCTTTACAAAACAGGTTTTCAGGACCCTACTGCGTCAAAGAGTGCAGGAATAATAACAACTACGTAATAGAGACTCCAGATAGGCGGCGGAAGACCCAGCTGTGCCACGTCAACCTCCTGAAGCAATATAATGGTACTCCTCCCACTGTCCTAATTAACTATTCCACCTTCACAGAACCCTACATCCACAGTGAGACCTTCCCAGCTTCTCCTCCCGAAAGCACTGACAAGGAGTCAGCGCTTTCTAATTCCGAAATCCTTAATGATCTTCCCAAATGCTTTCAGGATAATAATCGTGCTCCTTTGCCCTATTCTAATTCCACTCTCACCTCGTCAGATAAGCCCTTCATCCTCCATGTCGACGCCAGTGGTACCGACGTTGGTGGTGTCGTGATGCAGCAACGAGGCGAGAAGAATACACCTGTCAGCAACTACTGCTACAAGGAACTACGGAACAATTGGCAAGGAGCTACTCTTCCTCATCCTGAAGCTTCAGCACTTCACTCCACACCTGAAAAGTGCTCGGTCCACCATCAATACGGACCACACCACCCTACACCTCCTGCAGCACGCCCACTTCTCATCTCAACGTCTTCTACTATGGGCTTGCTAACTGCAGAAATCCAACCTGGAGACACGCTATACCAAGAGTCTGACAACATCTTAGCCCATGATCTCTCCAGAGTTTATGAAGTAGAAGCGACTCCATCCATTACTCCACCACATAACGACGTACTTCTTCCAGAACCACAGGCTTCAGAGGAGAGTTGTGACGATAATCTCCTTCAAGAGATTGAGCCTGCTCTTCCCTCCACAAATACGTCGCAACAAATATATATAACTACTATGGAAGAAATGTCCAACAACGACAACAACACCAGCAAGGTTTGCCAGAGAGCAAAACGCATGCAGCCAGGGACACTTGCTCAGACTCAAACCGCCAAACTACCTGTTGATCGCTGCCGGCTCCTCGCTGATTGGTCGCCGGTCTGGCTGCAACTGCACTCGCCCCCCCCCATACTACTTGATGTCTGGGGTCGCCACGACCTCAGACCTCAGAATATTCAGTGCTTCCACAGTTAACACTTCTCCCGGCTAGACGTTAGCGTGTACTGAGAGAGGTGGTAGCTTAAAGCCAATATTCCAGCACCTTACCTTTATTTTTGTATTGCACTTCTTGTTATTTTGTCTTAACGTAACTTTTCATTGTGTCATTTAATTATTCTTATTATTTTGATTGATTGATTTTATTATACGAATTTGTTTGTCCATTTTATTTATGTTTTGATTTATTTAACGTAATTAAAATTTCATTGTTAAAATTTACTTGTGTTTTGTGTGTCTTCTCCTTACCTTACCACAGACGAAGTTCCAGTTTTTCTATTTTTTTTTATAACTATGTGACGAGGCCATACCCCTAGCCTTAAACAGCCGAACACCAACGCGTTACCGTCACAATATATATATATATACATATATATATATATATATATATATATATATATATATATATATATATATATATATATATATATATATATATATATATTGTGACGATAATCTCCTTCAAGAGATTGAGCCTGCTCTTCCCTCCTAAGTTCGTCGCTATACATCCCTATACAACTAATATGGAAGAAATATCCAACAAGTACAACTCCAAGGTTTGCCAGAGAGCAAACGTATTCAGCACCAGGAATACCTGCTCCGCCTCCGCCACTCGAACCACCAAACTACCTGTCCGTCGCCTGCTCATCGCTGATTGGCTGGTGGTCAGTCGCACCTGCTCCTCCACCGCCACACTACCTGATGTCTGGGGCCACCACGACCTGCAGACCTCAGAATATCCAGTGCTTTCAACAAGTTAACACGTCTCGTTCGTAGACTAAGCTCTGGCTTACGTGGACTAAGAGAGGTGGTAGCTTAAAGCCAATATTCCTGCACCCATATTTTGCATTGTATATTGTTCACTTGTTATTACTCACTTGTCTTAACGTAACTTTTCATTATGTCATTTGATTATTCTTATTATTTTGATTGATTGATTTTATGATACGAATTTTATGTCCATTTTATTCATGTTTTGCTTTTCTAACGTAATTAAAATCTCATTGTTAAATTTACTTGTGTTTTGTGTGTCTTCCCATTACCTTACCACAGACGAAGTTCCAGATTTTCTCTTTTTTGTTTCTATATGTGACGAGGCCATACCCCTAGCTTTTGAAACAGCCGAACACCAACGCGTTACCGTCACAATATATATATATATATATATATATATATATATATATATATATATATATATATATATATATATATATATATATATATATATATATAAATATATATATATATATATATATATATATATATATATATATATATATATATATATATATATATATATATATATATATATATATATATATATATATATATATAATATTGACACTACAGAGCTAACCGGTGGTGCCTGGGTCTTTGTCTCATCTATCCATCAATTTATCTAGCCATCCATCCATTTATCCAGGTATCTGTCCATGTATCTATCCATCCATCCATTTATCCAGGTATCTGTCCATGTATCTATCCATCTATGTATCGTCTATTCATCTATCCACTCATCTTTCCATCCATATATCCATCTATATGAAATGTAAACATATACACTAAATCCCAATAATTACCCACATCAGCCAGCTACCTAACCCACCCTGACCTGCTCCTAGGTACAAGGCCCAAAAAAAGATACTAATGTGTAATATTTTATGATGTGGTAACTCACTGAATGGTTAATATTAACGTATTAACCAGTATTAGTAGGTATTAGTTTACGTGTTAGTAATTTTCAGGCACTGAAAAGTCTTGTCAGAAAATAAGCTTGTCATTAAAAGGTCTTACTGCGTTTACAGACTTTGTAAGCTTTCCGAGGCACACTACGATTTTCCAAAAATGGTTTGATTCGTGTTTTATAACGCTCACTTCCGTGTTGCAACGCTCAAGCATGTTTATGAAATGCTCTAATCTATTGTTCAATGCTCAGACATGTTTCGTAACGCTCAAACATGTTTTGCAGTGCTGAAATGTATTTGTGAATGCTCAGATATGGTTTATAATGCGCTATCCTGTTTTGCAACGTTCAAACATGCTTGCAACACTATAGCATATTTTTCAACTTTCAAAATAAAAAAAAAATCGCAATACTCAAACATATTGAAATATATTTCAGGTACGATATTATTACAGCAAGTTCACTAGACACAGCTAATTCGCAAAACTATCTGATAAGCGTCAAAAATGGAGTGGTTATGGCCGACCAGATGCGCACAAGCCTTGACGCACCATCTATAATCTTCCGAGGTCAGTGCATGTTAGCCTCAGTATTAAGGATCCTGAGAATTGTTAAAACACTAGAGAGAATGGAATTCCACAGCCGCCTTAGTGGTGAATATTGAGTGTTCTACATTATGGAACTCCACTTGTGGATGCAAGAGTGCACGCCATCACATTGCACGGACCTAATACCTTGACATGTGGACTGAGGTCTGTCGTGTAATTGGGTCTTTCTGTAAAGCCGGTATTGTTAGCAGGCAATTGTTACCTTAAGGGTCGTTGTGTGTTCAGTCCCTTGTTAATTAGAACGAGTTCAACGTCCTAATCATAGACGCTAGCGTCAAAAGTTAGCCATCGTAGAGAGTTGTAAGGTGATAGTTTTCAGGCTATAGTGAGTTAAATGGGAGATAATATGGTGGTTATTGTTGTTGTAGATTCAACTACTCGGGACAAAAATTCCAAGTAGCACGGACTATGGTGAGCCCGTAGTGGACTTTAGGGAGATAATGGGTTAATCATCTCAGCTTTCTCAATGGCTGCTGTGTAAAGGAAGACTCATTCATGATGTCACGGCTCTAACCAACACGTGAGTGGGCCAAACATCTGCGCCTGTGTCCCTTCGGTACACTTGTAGAGCCTGACTCTTGCTCCCAGGGAGCAAGAGTGATGGTGTGGTCTCCAGGAAGCCCGCCAAGGTATTGTGTGCTCGCAGTTTGTCTCCAGTAGACGTGGCTGCTGCCACTAGCACGGCCAACTAGCAGTGCTCTCCTCATGACTTTCTCCAGCGTTAAACCCACCGCCATCTGTGTTCACGGCAACCATCGTTTCAGAATCGTGTCCGCAACACTAAATGAATTAGCTGTTAGTCTCAGTTACTGAAACTAGTAGAGAGAGACATGGCCACATTAGGAGCAACAGACTATCAGAGTGATCGTGTTGCAAGTCATCCGTGTACTAAATTTATGGTAAATGTTTCTAGTGAACTGGTTACCGTCAAAGGAGAGTTGTCACATGATCCTCGGCTTGTATTGCTTTAAGACAGTGTTTAGAGTGAAACTTAGACTCGCCGCCACGACTTTGCACGAACTGTGTGAACCACCGCTTAGGCCGCCATACTCCACATGTGTTGTTAGCCAGCCACCATTGTCAAGGTCGCCATGTGCTCCTAGGCCGTCACACTCGCTCTAGTTGTTAACACATGACCTTATTCTGCCACCTGAGCCTCGTGCACTACTCCAGCACCGTCTATGGTGCTGGCCACCTGCTGCCCTCCGTGTGTCATCCTTACATACGATACCACGTGCAGTTGATTCTAATGGATCCAGCACCACGTCTGTGAAATTTTGCATGTCCAGCCACATGCTGTATGATTTGAGATATAGAGGACTCCCAGTCCTCTGCGTCCGTGCCACAGCTATTGTCCGGATGAGTGTCCAGCTGTCCTCCTAATAGCACGTCGCATTTTGACGTATATTCCACCTGAGGCCACAAATCGTCGTACTAGAAAATGAAAGCGGCTCGCGAAATTGACATACTGTCCCGTTTTCTGTTTTGGGTCCTTTGGTAGGCTAGGTACGACAGTTTCATGAGGTTGGGGGAACCTTAGGAAGACAAATTGCGTATGTGCCCAGTGGTTCAGGTCGTCCTCGGAGGAGCTGCGTGTACGAGAAATTGCTACGAGTACATTAAGGCCGACCATACTGTAAGTACAGTCTCTACAGTTCTTGTTAAGTCTTTGTCTATGCATTGAGCTTGGTGATCATGCAAACGATCCTCAACTTCTCAACCCCCACCACAGGTGTGTGAGGGTTGAGGTTGAGCAAGGCTGCCTGGTGGCCATGTGTCGTACCACATGTCGCACCTCTCCTGTGTGTAGGTGACGTGTTTACTACATTTCGTATTGTGTCGACTGTCTTATTGACGAGTTGTTTGTATTTTATTATGTGCGTGATTTTTGTGTTGATTTCATTGAGCTTTGCCAGACCTGTTTGGGGCTTCAGTGTAAACCCCTTCCAACCGGCAGTGACAGAGGCAGAGTTGACGATTGGTTGATGAGAGACGTCTCGCGCCCCTGTGGGAGCGTATTCAATTAGTTGAATGTTGCATATATCCTTCTGAGGCAATATGAGGCTTATACACACTCCAGTCTCCAGTAAACCCAAGCACCCAGTGTATTATTTTATTGTCATTGTATTTATTATAAAATAATAAATATGTGCAATAAAAGTATGAAAGCGTACACAGATCAGTACATGAACAGCACAAGATACAATTAAAGCCAAAAGCACCAAAATGAAACTGAAATACAATACATAAAATATACACACACCAAGGATACACAAGCTCACCCATCACGGGACAGCACGAAAGCACACAGAACAAGGAAAACAGAAATACATTACAGTAAACTGTCAGGCACGGCAAAAACAACAAGTACCACACACACACACACACACACACACACACACACACACACACACACACACACACACATACACACACACACAAAAAAAAACATACCAGTGGAAATGAAACACACACTAACGCCTCCAAAACAAACTGAGGCCGTTACCACCACCAACACAATAAACACTTAATTGAAGAACACAGACGACCCAAACAAGGGCAACGTTGGGTGAAGCAGATAACCCCAAACAAACATTCAACCACACCCATAACAAAAACAATGACATGAAGGCAATTAAGGCGAAGCCTTCAACACCCAAACAAACATACACCAACATCCAAACTGAACAAGAGAGAGGGGAACACAGGCTACAGACTAAATCCATCACATCACACACCCAGACAATCGCCACACGCCAGGCAGGGGGACACCTCCGACCCTCGCCACAAGACACAGGCCGCCCGCATCAAAAGGGGACCCAGCCCCAAACACACGAGTCAAGGATCGTGTACCACATAATCATCATCTGGCGGCATACTGTCACTCGAATACGGTAAATTAGGCTGGTACGTAGGGCGAAGAGCAGGGAGGGGGGGGGGGGGCATGAACAAGCAGAAGCCCCAGGACCTTTTTAATTAACACCAAATCTGCACAACCACCGACACCAACGACCCCCACCTCTGTACACTAACACTGGGGAGGCACACTGGCAAGGGATTCACCGCACCCCGCCCCTGCTCCACGTACACCACTGCATTGTCCACCCCACCTGCACCCACCACAGGCATTAATGTGGCTGGACCACCAAGGGACCCCGATCTGGCAGACCCCTTCCTACGTTTCTGCTGAGGGACCAGCTTGTCCGAGCTCTACTGGTCCCGTAAGCGTCTAGGGGGATGCACATCCTCCATCGAAGAGGCAACTGGAACCGCCTGCCGAGCCGCGCGGCAACCACTCACGTCCAGAGACTCCACAGGCGGAGCCAGAGCCCCAGAACTGCTGTCCACAACAGGCATTGATTCTCCCAAGGGAGCCGGAACCACCAGGACAGCAGGCGGTAAATTGTGTACCTCCACCAGCACCGACTGTCTTACACTAACCTGTAGTCGGAGCCGCATCCACACACACACCATCCTGCCGGCAGCCCCTTGGTGCACAGGGCGCCCAACCGGTTCCGTGCAAGCCACTGCAGTCTGCCAGCCAGCCTCCACAGCCGGCTGGCTGGCAGACGGCACACCACCAACATCTAACACGTCCGTAGGATCCTCCTGGGATCGGAGTGGCGGTAAATCACTCTCGGGAAAACACCCTCCCTGAAGATATTTACATGAGCAACGGGCAAGCCTGTTGACCAGGCTCCTCAAAGAGCCCATCCGACATTTCAAACTGGGCGCCACACACTGCCACATACTTCAACTTCACACTCAGGTACTTACACAGTACCGGCACCATTGGGCATAGGGAACAAGCAGCCCTCACACCGATCAAGTAATGTCCTGAACACCTCAGGGCGAACAAATTTCACCACCATATGGCGGTCTTCCTGCAACCCCACCAGGTCCGTCAGCTCCACACCAGTACTTTTACCAGTGCAGTGCTAAGGTGTGTGTGAAAAAAATACAAAAATAATAGGCACTGAAGTACCGCAAAACACAAACATCATAACTACCACATTACAAACTCAGCACAAGTACAGAAAAACACGATTTTAGTAAACGGGAACACAAAAGTGGCAAATAAGAACATAAACATAAATAAAAAACTCAATCACCGAACACATGGGCACAAACACGGAAAAAACACATCTAATAAATGCAGCAAACAAGGCAATGTCTATACACATTTATGTCGAAAATCAGCCTTAGGATATCGCAGACAGTACACCTCCCAGATCCCCCAGTCCCATTTGTCAAGGTGGCCGCCTGGCGGCATACGGTGTTTTATAAATTCCGGACTATCATAGTCAAAACACACCTCACGCTGTTAACCAAACAGAAGGAAGATTCACGGGGGCAGGCGGCACACTCGCCCCGACACGGGCTCTGACCCCACGGTGGCCACCATCATGGCGTCCTTCGACATGTCGACCGTCCCCCCGGTGGGGGGTGGCAGCACAGGGGGGGGGGCAACATCACAGGGGACAAGTGTATAGGGTGCGGCAGCACTGGGGCTGTCACCACAGTTTTTTTTTTTCTACCACAGACGTGGCTACACATTTACATTGCTAACCAGCATATATACATTTTCTTCTGTCCTCCATGGACAGGGTTAGAGAAGTGTTAAACATATAGTTCAAGGGTTTATTGAACACTCAACCACAGAAGGTGATTCGGTGCTTTTAAAATGCTAAGCTAACCTACATACGTAAATACATAGATACACAGATTTACGTATGCCCTACATAAAGTGTCAGATGTGTCTTTTACATAGTGTCATTAATGTACATTCACAATGGTGAAATGTAATTCTGATCAGCTTCCATATATACTTTATACCCATACATATACATACACACACATATACATACATATATACACACACATGCATTCACATACATTTGTCTCATTTACTCTGACAGGGTGAGATAGCTGATAAAGAAACTAGTGTGCAATTAAGCACTTAATCACTGAAGGTGATGAAGGTGCTTTTACAATCTCAGGTTATATAGTTACATCATATATATACATTGTATGATTGATATATTACATGGTCAATCTTGGATACAAGTCCAATATATCATCAAGTGTTCCAGTACTCATATAGTAACTACAGAGTTCAGCATACCTTAGCCCAGGAGGGCGAAAGTCAGTCAGTATGGGACATTCTACAATATAATGTTCAAGAGAGTGCATGTTTTCTCTTTCACAAAGTTGACACATTGTGTACTCGACATTTGGGTTTTGAGAAAGCTGCCAGATACGTCTATATCCCAGGCGTATTCTGGCCACTATAACATCACATTGCCGGGTTCTTGTTCTATTAGTCCCATATGTGAATGTCTCCTCACGATATCTATCATAATATTTAATGCTACAACTTTCAGGTCTTTGAGAATTTGTTAGGTCGGTGAGATTTTCATTAGATATTTGTTTAAGTATTCTCTTTGTCACTGCTAATGAAACACCCATATCAATTTCTACCACTGGTTTTCTGCAGGCTGACTTAGCAATCATATCAACAGTGTCATGCCTTGAGATGCCAACATGTGATGGTATCCATAGGAATTTAATCTCAAATCTGTTTTCTTTGGCAGCTAAAACATTCATTCGAATATCACTGACTATTTTCTGGGTGTCACTACTATGTGCGTTCAATGCCAGGAGTGCACTCTGCGAGTCACAGTATATAAGTCCACTGCCTTTGTCTTTTAAAAATTCAGTGGCAAGGTATATGCCTGCAAGTTGGGTTTGAGTTGTACTTGCCCAGTCATTGACGCGCTTCATTGCTGTATGTACGAGAGAAGATTGTTCAAATATGTTACATGCACATCCGGTACATCGTCCACCTTCTTCTACAGAGCCGTCGGTATAGCACTGATAAACATCGTTACCCATACTCTGAGTACTTTCAGTGATGCTTTTCAGTGTTAACTGTTTTAATAATGTAGTGTGCACACTATCTTTCTTGGGCGCATTTACAAAATCAACTGATAGATCCCAGTTATCCCATGGAGTAATTGGCTGATTAATCATTAGTTGAGTTGGGTACATATTTAATATTTTGATGGAGTTGGCTACCTTGTAGAACCAATATACATAATCAGATTTCGTTCTTCTTCTATAGACCTCAGGTGAGTGCAGCATTTTAGAAAGTTTAGCTTGAAACTTCATGTATTGTCTAGATCTACTCAATGTCTTCACGCCGAAAACTGTGCTAATAGACAAAATTCTCTCACTTATGGTAGGTAATTTTAACTCTGCTCTCATGTTAACTATTCTCGTGGACTTTGGAGCCTCAAGGATGAGACGCATAGCTTCATTTTGCAAGGTTTCAAGAGATTTCAGCTCTTTGTCAGTATACAGTGTGAGATGTAGAGCATTGTAGTCAATCACAGAGCGTATAAATGATACATAAAACATTCTAGCAAGTCTCACGTTAAGTCCATGATTGACACCAACAAGGACCCGCAAGGGCTTTAATCTCTCCCAAAGTTTCCTCTTGAGAGAAGAAATGTACCCAGGGTCGTTAATGGGGACACCAAGGTATCTGTAAGACTCGCAGTTCTCAAGTGCTCGCCCATCTATATGATAATTGGGTGGTGGAATACCACATGGAATGAGGGCACGAGTTTTCTGTACAGAGATAAGGAGGCCACATTCCTCAGCTCTAGTAGCAAAAGCGTCGAGCAGAACTTGCATTCTAGCCTCGGTGGCAGCCTGTAAACATATATCATCAGCATAACAAATGACAGTGTCTTCATTATTAGTTGGAAGATCTTTAATTAGTTTATGCATCAGAACGTTGAACAAGGGGCTGAGGACCCCTCCTTGTGGAGTTCCCAGTTCAAAGTGTTTGCTCTCTGTGCTTTTGACACCATTAAACAAAACATATGCTGTTCGATTAGACAAATAGCCCTTTATCCATTTCAGTAATTTTCCTTATATTCCCAGCTCGGCAAGCTGTTCCAGTATGATTTCTCTGTTTGCTGTATCAAAAGCTGCTGCTAAGTCGATGAAGACTGTTTGAGGGGAAGCTTCAATATGTGCGAAGTACTCAGCAAAACAGTGTTGTGTACTGAGCCCAGGCATAAATCCAAACAGTTGGGGTGACAGGTGCCCCTGTATACGATACATGAGTCGGTTAAGAACAATACGTTCAAGCACTTTACAAACACACGATGTTAGAGATATGGGTCTATAATTATCTGAGTGTGGTTTGGGGATGGGAACAATGACACTCTTTGTCCAAGCATCAGGTAATACTCCTTCACGTAAACTCATTCTGTACAACACTAATAGTGGATTACCTGGTACGTGTGAGACTAATCTCAGTAGACTGTAAGTAATACCATCCTCTCCAGGAGCAGTTGATTTTCCCATCTTTAGTGCATGATTTAATTCCCATTCAGTTACATCATTAAGGTCTGACACGTCAATAGCTGTACAGGCAAGATTGATGGTTCGTTGTCTGTTGGGGCGTGTGTCATCAAGTTTGTGCTGTATGTTAATTGGGAGTGAGTCGTAGCTCGATGTTAGTGCCCATTGATCAAGGAGGATGTTTGCTTGTTCTAGTGGGCTGTGGTGCAGCGGTTTGGTTGGGCTGCTTTTAGAGATTTTTCGTATCTTTTCCCAAACTTCAACAAGTGTTGTTTGCTCATTTATACATTGTAGGAACTCTTCCCAATGTTTATTACGTATAACGTTGCTCATGTCTCTCACCTCTCTATTTGCAACTAGAAATGCATGCAAGTCACCTTGTGCTTTGGTTCGTTTGTACGCATCTCCAAGTTGCTTTACTCGTTCATGTTCTTTAACAAATACGGGGTCAAGGACCCACTTGGGTGGTGGTAGGTGTTGCCCACTTCTGCTAGGCTTACGACCTGTTCCCCAACACACCCATGCGTCGTAGTAGGTAGTAATCGTATCAGCGAGATCTCTGGAGAAGGCTTGTACATTCGTTATTGTGTAATCTTGATACCATTTTGATATACAATTAATAAAGTGGTCATGCAAGCCATATGGAATATTCATTTTCCGTCTCTGATGTCTATTAGGTACATCACACTGTACCTCATAGGAAGCAGAAACTGCATAGTGATCACTAAGTGATTTACCAACGAACATTCCATCCTATCTTGCACAAGGTTTCTACCCATTACATAATCAAGTCTGCCTCCCAATAAATGAGTTTGGGTATCCGTAGTATACACGGTTAATCTGTTGTCATAAACATATTTGATAAATTTGCATCCATTATCGTTGTTAGTACTGTCTCTCAGCGTAATATGTCTAGCATTAAAATCTCCCATGTATATTGTCCCATGATTGTCTAGATCCGGGGACAATGTTTCATTGAGTTTCTGGCTTCTGGCATATACGTTGAGGAATGAAAAGTGGCCTGCTGTAGTTTGTACATGAAAGTGATGGTACTGTGTGTGTACATTGTGTGACGTGCTCACAAGAATGTGCGGTAAATCACTTCTGACGTATGTTAATAGGCCTGTGGCGTTACTGTTATTATAGGATGCATACCCTCTGATCTTTGGTGGGGTTTTGTTTATCATATTGGACGTGTAGGGCTCCTGTAAAGCAATTATATCTATGTTGTTACTGGTAAGATATGCAATTAGATCATTCAGTCTTTTGTTGATGCTACGAATGTTTAACTGAGAAACCTAATGGTCCTTGTGTCAACAGCAGCCATCGTCTTGGTGTTGTTCCTCCCTGGGACTGGTGGTCCCATTGTTGTCCTTGTCCCACTTACACAATGTGTCAATAAGTGACTCTACGACGTAAAGAGCCGCACCAACCTGGCGTTTGGTGTCGTCAGGAACATCTGGTGACATCATCAGTTTCTCGATCACTGAGCAACTCGGGATGGTCCGCGAGTAAATGCTCTCTGTAAGTCGTAGGGCATAATATTTTGATAGTGTGTAACAAGTGTGACGGCGGCCTCCCTCGCGTGCCCCCCCCCCCCTCCACCACCCCCGCCCGCCATCTTCTCCCACCCCGCTACCTGCGCCCGACCCAGCCAGCCGCCCATCAACACACAGCCTACCCACACACGGTGCCCAGGCCATGCCCAACCCCCTAGGAGGGTAATGCTTGCCGTGTTACTCTCCACCCGGGAAGGAGTGGGTGCACTCAGTGGGCAGCCAGGCGTCATCATATCTAGGCATGGCACATGTCGCACCTGACACACAGCCTCTTTCCAGCAGAGAAGATGAACACCCAAGAGGAAACTGTCAAGTGTGTGACAGACGGTATCGTCTCAATGGAAATGGAACTGTCCGCTATCATTCTGCCAATTCAGGTGGTTGTCTAGGGTCTAGGCGCCCGCCCCGGGGCAGTGACGATGGACAACCTGCTGCAGGAGCGAGGAACAATATCTCCCTCAACTTCATTTCAGCAGATAATCTGCTTGAAGCAGTCAAAGCGACGTCCACCAGGACTTGCCCCACATTCCCAAGGCTGCCCGTCATCAAGCAGCAGCCAAACTCACCAGTCTGCTGACAAAGGTCAACAATGCTCCCAGAACCTCTGGATCGTGGCACAATCTCCTTTTATTTGGGAATGCATGCCTAGCATTACCGCCCAGGAGAGACAAGTCATTAGCAACCTCTGTAATCAGGGCACTTAATGAATTCCCCAGAGCATACAACCTGGTCCGCCTCCCCCCTCGTGCCAAGAACACCAGCCGCAGGACGACCAACAATAACTCATCTGAGAACCACAAAATGAGAGCACAGATCACCAGGAAAATAAAAGAGGGCAATACCACAGGTGCCATCAGAATCATGACCAGCGATGACACTATTGCCCCCAGGAACGCCACGACAGCAGAGGCTCTTCAAGACAAACACCCACCCAGAGCCCCCGATGTCAGCAATGGGCACGCACCTAGATCCAGAATCCCTTCGTGTAGCAGTGGCCTTTCGCCTTGGTGCCCCAATTCACACTGAATACAAGTGTATTTGCAACAGGGTGGAAGCCGACCAATACGGACTGCATGGGTTGCATTGCGGAACCACAAAGGGCTGGCATGCAAGTCACAACGAGGTCAATGACATCATCAAGAGAAGCCTCGTCTCAGCTAGGTGCCCAGCGGAGAGAGAACCTCGCATCCTAGGGGTCCAAAACCCGGATTTCCCCGCACTTCGCCCTGATGGCATCACCATATACTCATGGAAGGAGGGTAGACAGTTGGTGTGGGACTACACATGTGTATCCACCCTGGCTGACACCTATGAACACTTCGGAGCTGATCAAGCAGGTGGGGCGGCCAACCATAGGGAAACAGCAAAATCACTCAAGTACAGGCGACTGGAAGGTCAATACCTCTTTGTTCCCATAGCGTCTGAGACGCATGGCCCCTGGGGCAAGAGTGCCTTGGGATTTCTCAAGGAATTGGGTTCCAAGCTCATTGACGTCACCAGAGACCCAAGGGCTTCCAGTTTTTTGTTTCAGTGCCTCAGTGTGGCGATCCAGAGGGGAAATGCTTGCTGCGTCCTCGGTTCCTGTCCAGAAGCGGAGGAGCTTCAAGAGATCCATAACCTTTAGGCATTTGTCTTGTATGTTTTGTAACCTTTAAATACACAATAAAGCAAAAAAAAAAGAAAAAGAAAAATTATATATATGTTATTCATATATATATATATATATATATATATATATATATATATATATATATATATATATATATGTTATATATATATATTATATATATATATATATATATATATATATATATATATATATATGTACACATATATATATATATATATATATATATATATATATATATGCACACATATATATATATATATATATATATATATATATATATATATATATATATATATATATATATATATATATATATATATATATATATATATATATATATATATATATACCCTCTGGAAAACCTCTATATATATATATATACCCTCTGGAGCCTCAGTCATGACGCTCTCCGCATTGGAGTTGCCCTTCGCCTTGCCGCCCCCATCCTCACCGAACATAGGTGCATCTGCGGAACTGCGATGGCAGACCAATATGGTCGTCATGGTCTGGTATGTCGTAAATCACAGGGTAAAATTGCAAGACATGAAGAAGTCAACGACATCATCAAGAGGAGCCTCGCCACAGCCCGCTGCCCGGCACAAAGAGAACCACACTTATCCAGACCTAACGACCCTCAGAAGCGCCCTGATGGGGTCACCTTGCTACCTTGGAAGGATGGTAAGCAAGTGGTATGGGACTACACGTGCGCTGCCACACTGGCCAGTACTTACCTCCACTACAGCACACGTGAAAGCGGTGGTGCTGCTTCTTTCAGGGAATCGCAGAAAATTATTAAATACAGAGGTCTAGCACACTGCTACAGCTTTGTTCCGATCGGCTCGGAGACCCTCGGTTCGTGGGGAAAATGTGCATTGAAGTTCCTGAAGGAATTGGGGGACAAATTGATCAGCGCTACAAAAGACCAGAGAGCAAAAAGTTTCTTGTTCCAGCGCCTCAGTGTTGCGATTCAGAGGGGAAATGCCTGTTGCGTCTTGGGCACTAGTCCAACTTCAGAGGAATTCGAAGAAGTGTTTTGACTTGCAACAATGATCGAACCCGTCTGTGACATTCATCAATGTTTCCCATTGTTGTGTTCTTCAAGAGATCCATAACCTTTAAGCACCTTTTTGCATTATTATTTTTGTATCAACCCATGTATATCTTGTAACCATCAAATGCATAATAAAGCACAAAAAATATTCAAGGAAGGGGGTGGTAGGAGAAAAGCACACAGAAACTGTATTGGAGGGGATCTAAACATTCCCTCTAATGCGTTATGCGTGCTTTCCTCCGAGGCTATGGGTTCCCCTTCTTCCAGCTAGAGGTGGTACTCCCTTCCTATTATAAAAAAAAAAAAAAAAAAAAAAAAAAAAAAAAAAATATATATATATATATATATATATATATATATATATATATATATATATATATAATATATATATATATATATATATATATATATATATATATATATATATATATATATATATATATATATATATTATTTAATATGACCGAATAAGTAAGATAAATAATTCTAACACGAATTTTCTCGATCTTTCTTGTTTTTTTTCACTGTTGATGGTAATTGAAAAATCCATTCTCCAAAAATCATTTTTTATTCTTTTTTTTATTTTTATTTATTTTTATTTTTATTTATTTTTATTCACTAGTCTGACGTGACACTTGAACGCGTTTCGTAATAACTTATTACATTTTCAAAGAGATGTATGTGTGTGTACACACACACGACTATTACCTACAAACACTAAACAGAGTTCTTACTTATGCTATGATTTAAACAGCTTGTTTAAACCTAACCTAACCAACCAACCAACCAACCAACCTAAGTAACCTACCTAACCAACCTAACCTAACCAACCTAACCTAACCAACCTAACCTAACCAACCCAACCTAACCAACCCACCTAACCAACCTAACCAACCAACCAACCAACCTAGGCAACCTAATCTTACCAACCACCCAACCAACCAACCCAACCAACCAACCCAAACAACCAACCCAAACAACCAACCAAACCAACCTAACCAACCAACCAAAGCTATCTAATTTACCCAACCAAACCAACCAACCTAACCAACGAACCTAAGCTATCTAACTTAACCAACCAACCTAACCAACGAACCTAAGCTATCTAACTTAACCAACCAACCTAACCAACCAACCAACCTAACAAACCTAACCAACCAACCTAACCAACCTAACCTAACCAACCCACCTAACTAACCAACCTAACCAATCAACCTAATCAACCAACCAACCTAGGCAACCTAATCAACCAACCAACCTAGGCAACCTAATCTAACCAACCACCCAACCAACCAAACCAACCAACCCAACCAACCGACCTAACCAACCAACCTAAGCTATCTAACCAAACCAACCAACCTAACCAACCAACCTAAGCTATCTAACTTAACCAACCAACCTAACCAACCAACCTAAGCTATCTAACTTAACCAACCAACCTAACTAACCAACCAATCTAATCAACCACCCTTAATCAACCAACCTAACCAACCTAACCTAACCAACCTAACCTAACCAACCCACCTAATCAACCACCCCTAATCAACCAACCTAACCAACCTAACCTAACCAACCAATCCAACCAACCAATCCAACCAACCTAACCAACCAACCAACCTAATCAACCACCCCTAATCAACCAACCTAACCTACCTAACCTAACCAACCTAACCTAACCAACCAACCAACCCAACCAACCTAACCAACCAACCAACCCAACCAAACTTACCTAACCAACCAACCAACCGAACCAACCAACCTAATCAACCAACTTAACCAACTAACCTAACCAACCTAACCTAACCAACCAACCTAACCAACCAACTTAATCAACCAACCTAATCAACCAACCTAACCAACCAACCAACCTAACTAACCTAATCAACCAACCTAACCAACCTAACCTAACCTAACCAACCTAACCTAACCAACCAACCTAACCAACCAACCTAACCAACCAACCTAACCAACCAACCTAACCAACCAACCTAACCAACCAACTTAACCAACCAACCAACCTAACCTACCTAATCAACCAACCTAACCAACCAACCTAACCAACCAACCTAACTAACCTATCCTAAACAACCTAACCTAACCAACCTAACCTAACCAACCAAAGTAACCAACCAACTTAATCAATCAACCTAATCAACCAACCTAACCAACCAACCAACCTAACCAACCAAGCTAACCAACGAACCTAACCAACCTAACCTAACCAACCTAACCTAATCATCCAATGTAACCAACCTAACCAACCAACCTAACCTAACCAACTAACCTAGCCAACCTAACCAACCAAGTAACCTAACCAACCAACCTAACCTAACCTAACCAACCAACCTAACCAACCAACCTAACGAACCAACCTAACCAAGTAACCTAACCAACCAACCAACCTAACCTAACCAACCAACCCAACTAACCTTACCTAACCAACCAACTTAATCAACCAACCCAACCAACCAACCTAACCAACCAATCTAATCAACCAACTTAACAAACCAACCAACCTAACCAACATAATCAACCAACCTAATCAACCTACCTAACCAACCTAACCAACCAACCAAACCAGCCAACCTAATCAACCAACCTAACCAACACACCTAACCAACCTAACCAACCTAACCTAACCAACCAAACCTAACCAACCAACTTAATCAACCAACCTAATCAACCAACCTAATCAACCAACCTAACCTAACCAACCAACTTAATCAACCAACCTAATCAACCAATGTAACCAACCTAACCTAACCAACCTAACCTAACCAACTAACCTAACCAACCTAACCAACCAACCTAACCTTACCTAACCAACCAACCTAACCAACCTAACCAACCAAGTAACCTAACCTTACCTAACCAACAAACCTAACCAACCTAACCAACCAAGTAACCTTACCAACCAACCTAACCAACCAAGTAACCTAACCAACCAACCAACCAACCTAACCAACCAACCTAACCAACCCAAACAACCTAACCCAACCAACCTAACCTAACCAACCTAACCTAACCAACCTAACCTAACCAACCAACTTAATCAACCAACCTAATCAACCAATGTAACCAACCTAACCTAACCAACCTAACCTAACCTAACCTAACCAACCTAACCTAACCAACCTAACCTAACCAACCTAACCTAACCAACAAACCTAACCAACCAACCTAACCAACCTAACTAACCAACCAACCTAACCTACCTAATCAACCTAACCTAACCAACCTAACCTAACCAACCCACCTAATCAACCACCCCTAATCAACCAACCTAACCAACCTAACCTAACCAACCTAACCTAACCAACCAATCCAACCAACCAATCCAACCAACCTAACCAACCAACCAACCTAATCAACCACCCTTAATCAACCAACCTAACCTACCTAACCTAACCAACCTAACCTAACCAACCAACCAACCCAACCAACCTAACCAACCAACCCAACCAACCTTACCTAACCAACCAACCTAACCAACCAACCTAATCAACCAACTTAACCAACTAACCTAACCAACCTATCCTAACCAACCAACCTAACCAACCAACTTAATCAACCAACCTAATCAACCAACCTAACCAAACAACCAACCTAACTAACCTAATCAACCAACCTAACCAACCTAACCTAACCAACCAACCTAACCAACCAATCTAACCAAACAACCTAACCAACCAACCTAACCAACCAACCTAACCAACCAACTTAACCAACCAACCAACCTAACCAACCTAATCAACCAACCTAACCAACCAACCTAACCAACCAACCTAACCAACCTAACCTAACCAACCTAACCTAACCAACCTAACCTAACCAACCAAAGTAACCAACCAACTTAATCAATCAACCTAATCAACCAACCTAACAAACCAACCAACCTAACCAACCAACCTAACCAACCTAACCTAACCAACCTAACCTAACCAATCTAACCTAATCATCCAATGTAACCAACCTAACCTAAAAAACCAACCTAACCTAACCAACTAACCTAGCCAACCTAACCAACCAAGTAACCTAACCAACCAACCTAACCTAACCTAACCAACCAACCTAACCAACCAACCTAACGAACCAACCTAACCAAGTAACCTAACCAACCAACCAACCTAACCTAACCAACCAACCCAACAAACCTTACCTAACCAACCAACTTAATCAACCAACCCAACCAACCAACCTAACCAACCAATCTAATCAACCAACTTAACAAACCAACCAACATAACCAACATAATCAACCAACCTAATCAACCTACCTAACCAACCTAACCAACCGACCTAACCAACCAACCTAATCAACCAACCTAACCAACCAACCTAACCAACCTAACCAACCTAACCTAACCAACCAAACCTAACCAACCAACTTAATCAACCAACCTAATCAACCAACCTAATCAACCAACCTAACCTAACCAACTAACTTAATCAACCAACCTAATCAACCAATGTAACCAACCTAACCTAACCAACCTAACCTAACCAACTAACCTAACCAACCTAACCAACCAACCTAACCAACCAACCTAACCTTACCTAACCAACCTAACCAACCAATTGCAAGTAACCTAACCTTACCTAACCAACCAACCTAACCAACCTAACCAAGTAACCTTACCAACCAACCTAACCAACCAAGTAACCTAACCAACCTAACCTAACCAACCTAACCTAACCAACTAACCTAACCAACCTAACCAACCAACCTAACCAACCAACCTAACCTTACCTAACCAACCTAACCAACCAAGTAACCTAACCTTACCTAACCAACCAACCTAACCAACCTAACCAACCAAGTAACCTTACCAACCAACCTAACCAACCAACCAACCAACCAACCAACCTAACCAACCAACCAACCAAACCAACCCAACCAACCTAACCCAACCAACCTAACCTAACCAACCTAACCTAACCAACCTAACCTAACCAACCTAATCAACCAACCTAATCAACCAATGTAAGCAACCTAACCTAACCAACCTAACCTAACCTAACCTAACCAACCTAACCTAACCAACCTAAGCAACCAACCTCAGCAACCTAACCTAACCAACCTAACCTAACCAACCTAACCTAACCAACCAACCTAACCAACCAACCTAACCAACCTAATTAACCAACCAACCTAACCAACCTAATTAACCAACCAACCTAACCTAGCTAATCAACCAACCTAAGCTATCTAGCCTAACCAACCAATCTAACCAACCTAACCTAACCAACCTAACCTAACCAACCTAACCTAACCAACCTAACCTAACCAACCTAATCAACCAACCTAACCAACCTAAGCAACCAACCTCAGCAACCTAACCTAACCTACCCTAACCAACCTAACAAACCAACCAACCTAACTAACCAACCTAACCAACCAACCTAACTAACCAACCTAACCAACCAACTTAACTAACCAACCTAACTAACCAACCTAACCAACCAACCTAAGCTATCTAACCTAACTAACCAACCTAACTAACCTAACTTACCAACCTAAGCTATATAACCTAACCAACCAACCTAAGCTATCTAACATAACCAACCAACCTAAGCTTTCTAACCTAACCAAGCAACCTAACCAACCAACCTAACCAAGCAACCTAACCAAGCAACCTAATCAACCAACGTAACCAAGGAACCTAACCAACCAACCAACCTAATCAACCAACCTAAGCTATCTAACCAACCAACCTAACTAACCAACCAACCAAACCAACGTAAGCTATCTAACCTAACCAACCAACCTAACCAACCAACCGAGCTAACTAACCTAACCAACCAACCTAACCAACCAACCTAACCAACGTAACCAACCTAAGCAACCAACCTAAGCAACCTAACCTAACCAACCTAACCGAACCAACCAACCTAACCAACCTAACCGAACCAACCAACCTAACCAACCAACCTAACCAACCTAACCAACCAACCTAACTAACCAACCAACCTAACCAACCAACCTAACTAACCAACCAACCTAACCAAGCAACCTAACCAACCAACCTAACCAAAGAACCTAACCAAAGAACCTAATCAACCAACCTAACCAACCAACATAACCTAACCTAACCTAACCAACCAACCCAACCTAACCAACATAACCAACCATCCTAACCAACATAACCAACCAATGTAACCAACCTAACGTAACCAACCAACCTAACCAACCAACCTAACCAACCAACCAACCTAACCAACCAACCAACCTAACCAACCAACCTAACCAACAAACCTAAGCTATCCAACCAACCAACCTAACTAACCAACCTAACTAACCAACCAACCTAACCAACCTAAGCTATCTAACCTAACCAACCAACCTAAGCTATCTAACCTAACCAAGCAACCTAACCAACCAACCTAACCAAGCAACCTAACCAAGCAACCTAACCAAGGAACCTAACCAACCAAAGCTATCCAACCAACCAACCTAACTAACCTAACCAACCAACCTAAGCTATCTAACCTAACCAACCAACCTAACCAAGGAACCTAACCAACCAACCTAACCAGGGAACCTAACCAAGGAACCTAATCAACCAACCAACCTAAGCAATGTAACCTAACCAACCAACCTAAGCTATCTAACCTAACCATCTATCCTAAGCTATCTAACCTAAGGTTGAGCAACCGAACCTAACCAACCAACCTAACCAACCTAAGCTATCCAACCAACCAACCAACCTAAGCTATCTAACCTAACCAACCAATCTAAACAACCTAACCTAACCAACCTAACCTACCTAATCAACCAACCTAAGCTATCTAGCCTAACCAACCAATCTAACCAACCTAACCTAACCAACCAAACCTAACCAACCTAACCTAACCAACCTAATCAACCAACCTAACCAACCAACCTAACAAACCAACCAATCTAACTAACCAACCTAACCAACCAACCTAACTAACCAACCTAACTAACCAACCTAACCAACCAACCTAAGCTATCTAACCTAACTAACCAACCTAACTAACCTAACTTACCAACCTAAGCTATCTAACCTAACCAACCAACCTAAGCTATCTAACATAACCAACCAACCTAAGCTATCTAACCAAAATAAGCAACCTAACCAACCAACCTAACTAAGCAACCTAACCAAGCAACCTAATCAACCAACGTAACCAAGGAACCTAACCAACCAACCAACCTAATCAACCAACCTAAGCTATCTAACCAACCAACCTAACTAACCAACCTAACCAACCAACCAAACCAACGTAAGCTATCTAACCTAACCAACCAACCTAACCAACCAACCGAGCTAACTAACCTAACCAACCAACCTAACCAACCAACCTATCCAACGTAACCAACCTAAGCAACCAACCTAAGCAACCTAACCTAACCAACCTAACTGAACCAACCAACCTAACCAACCTAACCGAACCAACCAACCTAACCAACCTAACCAACCAACCTAACTAACCAACCATCCTAACCAAGCAACCTAACCAACCAACCTAACCAAAGAACCTAATCAACCAACCTAACCAACCAACATAACCTAACCTAACCTAATCAACCAACCCAACCTAACCAATGTAACCAACCATCCTAACCAACGTAACCAACCAATGTAACCAACCTAACCTAACCAACCAACCTAACCAACCAACCTAACCAACCAACCAACCTAACCAACCAACCTAACCAACAAACCTAAGCTATCCAACCAACCAACCTAACTAACCAACCTAACTAACCAACCAACCTAACCAACCTAAGCTATCTAACCTAACCAACCAACCTAAGCTATATAACCTAACCAAGCAACCTAACCAACCAACCTAACCAAGCAACCTAACCAAGGAACCTAACCAACCAAAGCTATCCAACCAACCAACCTAACTAACCTAACCAACCTAAGCTATCTAACCTAACCAACCAACCCTACCAAGGAACCTAACCAACCAACCTAACCAGGGAACCTAACCAAGGAACCTAACCAACCAACCAACCTAAGCAATGTAACCTAACCAACCAACCTAAGCTATCTAACCTAACCATCTACCCAAAGCTATCTAACCTAAGGTTGAGCAACCTATCCTAACCAACCAACCTAAGCTATCCAATCAACCAACCAACCTAAGCTATCTAACCTAACCAACCAACCTAACCAACCAACCTAACTAACCTAACCAACCAACCTAACCAAGGAACCTAACCAACCAACCTAACCAAGGAACCTAACCAACCAACCAACCTAACCAACGTAACCAACCAACCTAAGTAATGTAACCTAACCTAAGGGTGAGTAGTGTGGTAGTGATGGTGATTATGAGTAGTGTGGTAGTGATGATGGTGGGTGGTGATGATAGTGAGTAGTGATGATGATGGTGAGTAGTGAGGAAGTGATGATGTTAGTGAGTAGTGAGGAAATGATGATGGTGGTGAGTAGAGAAGTAGTGATGATGATAATGAGTAGTGAGGTAGTGATGATGGTGAGTAGTGTGGTAGTGATGGTGAGTAGTGAGGTAATGATGATGATGGTGAGTAGAGAGGTAGTGATGATGATGGTGAGGTAGTGATGATGATGGTGAGTAGTGAGGTGATGATGATGATGGTGAGTAGAGAGGTAGTGATGATGATGGTGAGTAGGGAGGTAGTGATGATGTTAGTGAGTAGTGTGGTAGTGATGATGTTAGTTAGTGAAGTATATATATAGGTAAGGTTAGATTAGGTTAGGTTAGGTTTAATTAGGTTAGATTAGTTTAGGCTAAGAAATAGGCTATTTTTGTTGAAATAGAAATAGGGCAGTAATTGTTGGTAGCGTGTCTTCTCTGTTCACGTAGCAGTAAATAGGTATCCAGGAGTTAGTTAGATTAGGTTAGGTTAGTTTAGGCTAGGAAATAGGCTAGGTTTGTAGAAATAGAAATAGAAGAAGGGCTGTAATTGTAGGTAGCGTTTCCTATCACCGAATACATCTATTCACCTAACAGTAAATAGGTATCCAGGAGTTAGTTACGTTAGGTTAGGTTAGCTTAGATTAGGTTATGTTTGTTTTGACGAGGAAATAGGCTAGGTTTGCAGGTTAAGTTAGGTTAGTTTAGGCTAGATTTGTAGAAATAGAAAAGGGGCTGTAATTGTTGGTAGCCTATCTAACCTAACCAAGGAACCTAACCAACCAACCTAACCAACCAACCTAACCAAGCAATCTAACCAACCAACCTAACCAAGGAACCTAATCAACCAACCTAACCAAGCAACCTAACCAAGGAACCTAACCAAGGATCCTAACCTAACCCAACCAACCCAACTAACCTAACCAACCAACCTAACCTAACCTAACCAACCAACCAACCTAACCAACGTAACCAACCAACCTAACCAATGAAAATAACCAACCTAACCAATGTAACCAACCAACCTAACCAACGTAACCAACCTAACCAACCTAACCTAACCAACCTAACCAACCAACCTAACCAACGTAACCAACCTAACCAACCAACCTAACCAACTAAACCAACCAACCTAACTAACCAACCAACCTAATCAACCAACCTAAGCTATCTAACCAACCAACCTAACTAACCAACCTAACTAACCAACGAACCTAAACAACGTAAACTATCTAACCTAACCAACCAACCTAACTAACCTAACCAACCAACCTAAGCTATCTAACCTAACCAAGCAACCTAACCAACCAACCTAACCAAGCAACCTAACCAACCAACCTAACTAAACAACCTAACCAACCAACCTAACCAAGGAACCTAACCAACCAACCAACCTAACCAACCTAAGCTATCTAACTAACCAACCTAACTAACCAACCTAACTAACCAACCAACCTAACCAACGTAAGCTATCTAACCTATCCAACCAACCTAACCAACCAACCTAACCAACCAACCTATGCAACCAACCTAAGCAACCTAACCTAACCAACCTAACCTAACCAACCAACCTAACCAACGAACCAACCTAACCAACCTAACAAACCAACCTAACTAACCAACCAACCTAACCAACAAACCTAAGCTATCTAACCTAACCAACCAACCTAAGCTATCTAACCTAACCAACCAACCTATCCAACCAACCTTAGCTATCTAACCTAACCAACCAACCTTAGCTATCTAACCTAACCAACCAGCCTAAGCTATCTAACCTTACCAACCAACCTAAGCTATCTAACCTAACCAACCAACCTAAGCTATCTAACGTAACCAAGCAACCTAAACAAACAACCTAACCAAGCAACCTAACCAACCAACCTAACCAAGCAACCTAACCAACCAACCTAACCAAAGAACCTAATCAACCAACCTAACCAAGCAACCTAACCAACCTAACCTAACCAACCAACCCAACCTAACCAACGTAACCAATCATCCTAACCAACGTAACCAACCAACGTAACCAACCTAACCTAACCAACCAACTAACCTAACCAACCAACCTAACCTAACCTAACCAACCAACCAACCTAATCAACGTAACCAACCAACCTAACCAACCAACCTAACCAACCAACCTAACCAACCAACCTAACCAATGTAACCAACCAACCTAACCAATGTAACCAACCAACCTAACCAAGCAACCTAAACAACCAACCTAACCAAAGAACCTAATCAACTAACCTAACCAAGCAACCTAACCAACCAACCTAACCTAACCTAACCAACCAACCCAACCTAACCTAACCAACATAACCAACCATCCTAACCAACGTAACCAACCAACGTAACCAACCTAACCTAACCAACCAACTAACCTAACCAACCAACCAAGCCTAACCTAACCAACCAACCAACCTAATCAACGTAACCAACCAACCTAACCAACCAACCTAACCAATGTAACCAACCAACCTAACCAATGTAACCAACCAACCTAACCAAGCAACCTAACCAACCAACCTAACCAAAGAACCTAATCAACCAACCTAACCAAGCAACCTAACCAACCAACCTAACCTAACCTAACCAACCAACCCAACCTAACCTAACCAACGTAACCAACCATCCTAACCAACGTAACCAACCAACGTAACCAACCTAACCTAACCAACCAACTAACCTAACCAACCAACCTAACCTAACCTAACCAACCAACCTAATCAACATAACCAACCAACCTAACCAACCAACCTAACCAACCAACCTAAATATGTAACCAACAAACCTAACCAATGTAACCAATCAACCTAACCAATATAACCAACCTAACCAACCAACCTAAGCAACCTAACCTAACCAACCTAACCAACCAACCAACCTAACCAACTTAACAAACCAACCTTACTAACCAACCAACCTAACCAACCAACCTAAGCTATCTAACCTAACCAACCAACCTATCCAACCAACCTTAGCTATCTAACCTAACCAACCAACCTAAGCTATCTAACCTAACCAACCAACCTAAGCTATCTAACCTAACCAAGCAACCTAACCAACCACCCTAACCAAGCAACCAAACCAACCAACCTAACCAAAGAACCTAATCATCCAACCTAACCAAGCAACCTAACCAACCAACCTAACCTAACCTAACCAACCAACCCAACCAACCTAACCTAACCAACCAACCCAACCAACCTAACCTAACCTAACCAACCAACCAACCTAACCAACCTAACCTAACCAACCAACCAACCTAACCAACCAACCTAACCAACTAAACCAACCAACCTAACTAACCAACCAACCTAATCAACCAACCTAAGCTATCTAACCAACCAACCTAACTAACCAACCTAACTAACTTTCGAACCTAACCAACGTAAACTATCTAACCTAACCAACCAACCTAACTAACCTAACCAACCAACCTAAGCTATCTAACCTAACCAAGCAACCTATCCAACCAACCAAACCAAGCATCCTAACCAACCAACCTAACTAAGCAACCTAACCAACCAACCTAACCAAGGAACCTAACCAACCAACCAACCTAACCAACCTAAGCTATCTAACTAACCAACCTAACTAACCAACCTAACTAACCAACCAGCCTAACCAACATAAGCTATCTAACCTATCCAACCAACCTAACCAACCAACCTAACCAACCAACCTATGCAACCAACCTAAGCAACTTAACCTAACCAACCTAACCTAACCAACCAACCTAACCAACGAATCAACCTTACCAACCTAACAAACCAACCTAACTAACCAACCAACCTAACCAACCAACCTAAGTTATCTAACCTAACCAACCAACCTAAGCTATCTAACCTAACCAACCAACCTATCCAACCAAACTTAGCTATCTAACCTAACCAACCTTAGCTATCTAACCTAACCAACCAGCCTAAGCTATCTAACCTAACCAACCAACCTAAGCTATCTAACCTAACCAACCAACCTAAGCTATCTAAACTAACCAAGCAACCTAACCAACCAACCTAACCAAGCAACCTAACCAACCAACCTAACCAAGCAACCTAACCAACCAACCTAACCAAGCAACCTAACCAACCAACCTAACCAAAGAACCTAATCAACCAACCTAACCAAGCAACCTAATCAACCAACCTAACCTAACCTAACCAACCAACCCAACCTAACCTAACCAACGTAACCAACCATCCTAACCAACGTAACCAACCAACGTAACCAACCTAACCTAACCAACCAACTAACCTAACCAACCAACCTAACCTAACCTAACCAACCAACCAACCTAACCAACCTAACAAACCAACCTAACCAACCAACCAACGTAACCAACCTAACCAACCAACCTAAGCAACCTAACCTAACTAACCAACCAACCTAACCAACGTAAGCTATCTAACCTATCCAACCAACCTAACCAACCAACCAAACCAACCAACCTAACCAACCAACCTATGCAACCAACCTAAGCAACCTAACCTAACCAACCTAACCTAACCAACCAACCTAACCAACGAACCAACCTAACCAACCTAACAAACCAACCTAACCAACCAACCAACGTAACCAACCTAACCAACCAACCTAAGCAACCTAACCTAACCAACCTAACCTAACCAACCAACCTAACCAACCAACCAACCAACCAACCTAACCAACCTAACAAACCAACCTAACTAACCAACCAACCTAACCAACCAACCTAAGCTATCTAACCTAACCAACCAACCTATCAAACCAACCTTAGCTATCTAACCTAACTAACCAACCTAAGCTATCTAACCTAACCAACCAACCTAAGCTATCTAACCTAACCAAGCAACCTAACCAACCAACAAAACCAAGCAACCTAACCAACTAACCTAACCAAAGAACCTAATCAGCCAACCTAATGAACCAACCTAACCAACCAACCTAACCTAACCAACCAACCCAACCTAACCTAACTAACCAACCTAACCAACCAACCAACCTAACCAACCAACCTAACCAACCAACCAACCTAACCAACCAACCTAAGCTATCCAACCAACCAACCTAACTAACTAACCAACGTAACAAACCTAAGCTATCTAACATAACCAACCAACCTAACCAACCTAACTAACCAACCTAAGGTATCTAACCTAACCAAGCACCCTAACCAACCAACCTAACCAACCAACCTAACCAACCAACCTAACCAACCTAACCAACCAAGCTAACCAATGTAAGCTATCTAACCTAACCAACCAACCTAACCAACCAACCTAAGCTATCTAACCTAACCAACCAACCTAAGCTATCTAACCTAACCAACCAACCTAAGCTATCTAACCTAACCAACCAACCTAAGCTATTTAACCTAACCAACCAACCTAACCAAGCAACCTAACCAAGCAACCTAACCAACCAACCAAACCAAGGAACCTAACCAACCAACCTAACCAACGTAAGCTATCTAACCTAACCAACCAACCTAACCAACCTAACCAACCTAACCAACCAACCTAAGCAACCAACCTAAGCAACCTAACCTAACCAACCTAACCTAACCAACCAACCTAAGCTATCTAACCTAACCAACCATCCTAAGCTATCTAACCTAACCAACCATCCTAAGCTATCTAACCTAACCAACCATCCTAAGCTATCTAACCTAACCAACCAACCTAAGCTATCTAACCTAACCAACCAACCTAAGCAACCTAAGCAACCAACCTAAGCAACCAACCTAAGCAACCTAACCTACCAACCTAAGCTATCTAACCTAACCAACCAACCTAAGCAACCTAAGCAACCAACATAAGCAACCTAAGCAACCTAACCTACCAACCTAAGCTATCTAACCTAACCAACCATCCTAAGCTATCTAACCTAACCAACCAACCTAAGCTATCTAACCTAACCAAGCAACCTAACCAAGCAACCTAACCAACCAACCTAAGCAACCTAACCAACCAACCTAACCAAAGAACCTAATCAACCTAAGCTATCTAACCTAACCAACCAACCAAAGCTATCTAACCTAACCAACCAACCTAAACTAACCTAACCAACCAACCAACCTAACCTAATCTAACCAACCAACCCAACCTAACCAACGTAACCAATCATCCTAACCAACGTAACCAACCAACGTAACCAACGTAACCAACCTAACCTAACCAACCAACCTAACCAACCAACCTAACCTAACCAACCAACCTAACCAACCAACCTAACTAACCAATCAACCTAACCAACCAATCAACCTAACCAACCAACCTAACCAACCTAAGCTATCCAACCAACCTAACCTAACCTAACCAACCTAACCTGAGCAACCTGAGTAGGGAGGTAGTGATGATGTTAGTGAGTAGTGTGGTAGTGATGATGTTAGTTAGTGAAGTATATATATAGGTAAGGTTAGATTAGGTTAGGTTAGGTTTAATTAGGTTAGATTAGTTTAGGCTAAGAAATAGGCTATTTTTGTTGAAATAGAAATAGGGCAGTAATTGTTGGTAGCGTGTCTTCTCTGTTCACGTAGCAGTAAATAGGTATCCAGGAGTTAGTTAGATTAGGTTAGGTTAGTTTAGGCTAGGAAATAGGCTAGGTTTGTAGAAATAGAAATAGAAGAAGGGCTGTAATTGTAGGTAGCGTTTCCTATCACCGAATACATCTATTCACCTAACAGTAAATAGGTATCCAGGAGTTAGTTACGTTAGGTTAGGTTAGCTTAGATTAGGTTATGTTTGTTTTGACGAGGAAATAGGCTAGGTTTGCAGGTTAAGTTAGGTTAGTTTAGGCTAGATTTGTAGAAATAGAAAAGGGGCTGTAATTGTTGGTAGCCTATCTAACCTAACCAAGGAACCTAACCAACCAACCTAACCAACCAACCTAACCAAGCAATCTAACCAACCAACCTAACCAAGGAACCTAATCAACCAACCTAACCAAGCAACCTAACCAAGGAACCTAACCAAGGATCCTAACCTAACCCAACCAACCCAACTAACCTAACCAACCAACCTAACCTAACCTAACCAACCAACCAACCTAACCAACGTAACCAACCAACCTAACCAACCAACCTAACCAATGAAAATAACCAACCTAACCAATGTAACCAACCAACCTAACCAACGTAACCAACCTAACCAACCTAACCTAACCAACCTAACCAACCAACCTAACCAACGTAACCAACCTAACCAACCAACCTAACCAACTAAACCAACCAACCTAACTAACCAACCAACCTAATCAACCAACCTAAGCTATCTAACCAACCAACCTAACTAACCAACCTAACTAACCAACGAACCTAAACAACGTAAACTATCTAACCTAACCAACCAACCTAACTAACCTAACCAACCAACCTAAGCTATCTAACCTAACCAAGCAACCTAACCAACCAACCTAACCAAGCAACCTAACCAACCAACCTAACTAAACAACCTAACCAACCAACCTAACCAAGGAACCTAACCAACCAACCAACCTAACCAACCTAAGCTATCTAACTAACCAACCTAACTAACCAACCTAACTAACCAACCAACCTAACCAACGTAAGCTATCTAACCTATCCAACCAACCTAACCAACCAACCTAACCAACCAACCTAACCAACCAACCTATGCAACCAACCTAAGCAACCTAACCTAACCAACCTAACCTAACCAACCAACCTAACCAACGAACCAACCTAACCAACCTAACAAACCAACCTAACCAACCAACCAACGTAACCAACAAACCTAAGCTATCTAACCTAACCAACCAACCTAAGCTATCTAACCTAACCAACCAACCTATCCAACCAACCTTAGCTATCTAACCTAACCAACCAACCTTAGCTATCTAACCTAACCAACCAGCCTAAGCTATCTAACCTTACCAACCAACCTAAGCTATCTAACCTAACCAACCAACCTAAGCTATCTAACGTAACCAAGCAACCTAACCAAACAACCTAACCAAGCAAAATAACCAACCAACCTAACCAAGCAACCTAACCAACCAACCTAACCAAAGAACCTAATCAACCAACCTAACCAAGCAACCTAACCAACCTAACCTAACCAACCAACCCAACCTAACCTAACCAACGTAACCAATCATCCTAACCAACGTAACCAACCAACGTAACCAACCTAACCTAACCAACCAACTAACCTAACCAACCAACCTAACCTAACCTAACCAACCAACCAACCTAATCAACGTAACCAACCAACCTAACCAACCAACCTAACCAACCAACCTAACCAACCAACCTAACCAATGTAACCAACCAACCTAACCAATGTAACCAACCAACCTAACCAAGCAACCTAAACAACCAACCTAACATAAGAACCTAATCAACTAACCTAACCAAGCAACCTAACCAACCAACCTAACCTAACCTAACCAACCAACCCAACCTAACCTAACCAACATAACCAACCATCCTAACCAACGTAACCAACCAACGTAACCAACCTAACCTAACCAACCAACTAACCTAACCAACCAACCAAGCCTAACCTAACCAACCAACCAACCTAATCAACGTAACCAACCAACCTAACCAACCAACCTAACCAATGTAACCAACCAACCTAACCAATGTAACCAACCAACCTAACCAAGCAACCTAACCAACCAACCTAACCTAACCTAACCAACCAACCCAACCTAACCTAACCAACGTAACCAACCATCCTAACCAACGTAACCAACCAACGTAACCAACCTAACCTAACCAACCAACTAACCTAACCAACCAACCTAACCTAACCTAACCAACCAACCAACCTAATCAACATAACCAACCAACCTAACCAACCAACCTAACCAACCAACCTAAATATGTAACCAACAAACCTAACCAATGTAACCAATCAACCTAACCAATGTAACCAACCTAACCAACCAACCTAAGCAACCTAACCTAACCAACCTAACCAACCAACCAACCTAACCAACTTAACAAACCAACCTTACTAACCAACCAACCTAACCAACCAACCTAAGCTATCTAACCTAACCAACCAACCTATCCAACCAACCTTAGCTATCTAACCTAACCAACCAACCTAAGCTATCTAACCTAACCAACCAACCTAAGCTATCTAACCTAACCAAGCAACCTAACCAACCACCCTAACCAAGCAACCAAACCAACCAACCTAACCAAAGAACCTAATCATCCAACCTAACCAAGCAACCTAACCAACCAACCTAACCTAACCTAACCAACCAACCCAACCAACCTAACCTAACCAACCAACCCAACCAACCTAACCTAACCTAACCAACCAACCAACCTAACCAACCTAACCTAACCAACCAACCAACCTAACCAACCAACCTAACCAACTAAACCAACCAACCTAACTAACCAACCAACCTAATCAACCAACCTAAGCTATCTAACCAACCAACCTAACTAACCAACCTATCTAACTTTCGAACCTAACCAACGTAAACTATCTAACCTAACCAACCAACCTAACTAACCTAACCAACCAACCTAAGCTATCTAACCTAACCAAGCAACCTATCCAACCAGCCAAACCAAGCATCCTAACCAACCAACCTAACTAAGCAACCTAACCAACCAACCTAACCAAGGAACCTAACCAACCAACCAACCTAACCAACCTAAGCTATCTAACTAACCAACCTAACTAACCAACCTAACTAACCAACCAGCCTAACCAACATAAGCTATCTAACCTATCCGACCAACCTAACCAACCAACCTAACCAACCAACCTATGCAACCAACCTAAGCAACTTAACCTAACCAACCTAACCTAACCAACCAACCTAACCAACGAATCAACCTTACCAACCTAACAAACCAACCTAACTAACCAACCAACCTAACCAACCAACCTAAGTTATCTAACCTAACCAACCAACCTAAGCTATCTAACCTAACCAACCAACCTATCCAACCAAACTTAGCTATCTAACCTAACCAACCTTAGCTATCTAACCTAACCAACCAGCCTAAGCTATCTAACCTAACCAACCAACCTAAGCTATCTAACCTAACCAACCAACCTAAGCTATCTAAACTAACCAAGCAACCTAACCAACCAACCTAACCAAGCAACCTAACCAACCAACCTAACCAAGCAACCTAACCAACCAACCTAACCAAGCAACCTAACCAACCAACCTAACCAAAGAACCTAATCAACCAACCTAACCAAGCAATCTAATCAACCAACCTAACCTAACCTAACCAACCAACCCAACCTAACCTAACCAACGTAACCAACCATCCTAACCAACGTAACCAACCAACGTAACCAACCTAACCTAACCAACCAACTAACCTAACCAACCAACCTAACCTAACCTAACCAACCAACCAACCTAATCAACGTAACCAACCAACCTAACCAACCAACCAACGTAACCAACCTAACCAACCAACCTAAGCAACCTAACCTAACCAACCTAACCTAACCAACCAACCTAACCAACCAACCAACCTATCCAACCTAACAAACCAACCAAACTAACCAACCAACCTAACCAACCAACCTAAGCTATCTAACCTAACCAACCAACCTATCAAACCAACCTTAGCTATCTAACCTAACTAACCAACCTAAGCTATCTAACCTAACCAACCAACCTAAGCTATCTAACCTAACCAAGCAACCTAACCAACCAACAAAACCAAGCAACCTAACCAACCAACCTAACCAAAGAACCTAATCAGCCAACCTAATGAACCAACCTAACCAACCAACCTAACCTAACCAACCAACCCAACCTAACCTAACTAACCAACCTAACCAACCAACCAACCTAACCAACCAACCAACCTAACCAACCAACCAACCTAACCAACCAACCTAAGCTATCCAACCAACCAACCTAACTAACTAACCAACGTAACAAACCTAAGCTATCTAACATAACCAACCAACCTAACCAACCTAACTAACCAACCTAAGGTATCTAACCTAACCAAGCACCCTAACCAACCAACCTAACCAACCAACCTAACCAACCAACCTAACCAACCTAACCAACCAAGCTAACCAATGTAAGCTATCTAACCTAACCAACCAACCTAACCAACCAACCTAAGCTATCTAACCTAACCAACCAACCTAAGCTATCTAACCTAACCAACCAACCTAAGCTATCTAACCTAACCAACCAACCTAAGCTATTTTCCCTAACCAACCAACCTAACCAAGCAACCTAACCAAGCAACCTAACCAACCAACCAAACCAAGGAACCTAACCAACCAACCTAACCAACGTAAGCTATCTAACCTAACCAACCAACCTAACCAACCTAACCAACCTAACCAACCAACCTAAGCAACCAACCTAAGCAACCTAACCTAACCAACCTAACCTAACCAACCAACCTAAGCTATCTAACCTAACCAACCATCCTAAGCTATCTAACCTAACCAACCATCCTAAGCTATCTAACCTAACCAACCATCCTAAGCTATCTAACCTAACCAACCAACCTAAGCTATCTAACCTAACCAACCAACCTAAGCAACCTAAGCAACCAACCTAAGCAACCAACCTAAGCAACCTAACCTACCAACCTAACCTACCAACCTAAGCTATCTAACCTAACCAACCAACCTAAGCAACCTAAGCAACCAACATAAGCAACCTAAGCAACCTAACCTACCAACCTAAGCTATCTAACCTAACCAACCATCCTAAGCTATCTAACCTAACCAACCAACCTAAGCTATCTAACCTAACCAAGCAACCTAACCAAGCAACCTAACCAACCAACCTAAGCAACCTAACCAACCAACCTAACCAAAGAACCTAATCAACCTAAGCTATCTAACCTAACCAACCAACCAAAGCTATCTAACCTAACCAACCAACCTAAACTAACCTAACCAACCAACCAACCTAACCTAATCTAACCAACCAACCCAACCTAACCAACGTAACCAATCATCCTAACCAACGTAACCAACCAACGTAACCAACGTAACCAACCTAACCTAACCAACCAACCTAACCAACCAACCTAACCTAACCAACCAACCTAACCAACCAACCTAACTAACCAATCAACCTAACCAACCAATCAACCTAACCAACCAACCTAACCAACCTAAGCTATCCAACCAACCTAACCTAACCTAACCAACCTAACCTGAGCAACCTAACCTGAGCAACCTAACCTGAGCAACCTAACCTGAGCAACCTAGCGTGAGCATCCTAACCTGAGCAACCTAACCTGAGCAACCTAACCTGAGCAACCTAACCTAAGCAACCTAACGTGAGCAACCTAACCTGAGCAACCTAACCTGAGCAACCTAACCTGAGCAACCTAACGTGAGCATCCTAACCTGAGCAACCTAACCTGAGCAACCTAACCTGAGCAACCTAACCTAAGCAACCTAACGTGAGCATCCTAACCTGAGCAACCTAACCTGAGCAACCTAACCTGAGCAACCTAACCTGAGCAACCTAACCTGAGCAACCTAACCTAAGCAACCTAACCTGAGCAACCTAACCAAGCAACCTAACCAACCAACCTAACCAAGCAACCTAACCAACCAACCTAACTAAGCAACCTAACCAACCAACCTAACCAAGGAACCTAACCAACCAACCAACCTAACCAACCTAAGCTATCTAACTAACCAACCTAACTAACCAACCTAACTAACCAACCAACCTAACCAACATAAGCTATCTAACCTATCCAACCAACCTAACCAACCAACCTAACCAACCAACCTAACCAACCAACCTAACCAACCAACCTATGCAACCAACCTAAGCAACCTAACCTAACCAACCTAACCTAACCAACCAACCTAACCAACGAACCAACCTAACCAACCTAACAAACCAACCTAACTAACCAACCAACCTAACCAACCAACCTAAGCTATCTAACCTACCAACCAACCTAAGCTATCTAACCTAACCAACCTATCCAACCAACCTTAGCTATCTAACCTAACCAACCTTAGCTATCTAACCTAACCAACCAGCCTAAGCTATCTAACCTAACCAACCAACCTAAGCTATCTAACCTAACCAACCAACCTAAGTTATCTAACCTAACCAAGCAACCTAACCAAGCAACCTAACCAAGCAACCTAACCAAGCAACCTAACCAAGCAACCTAACCAACCAACCTAACCAAAGAACCTAATCAACCAACCTAACCAAGCAACCTAACCAACCAACCCAACCTAACCTAACCAACGTAACCAACCATCCTAACCAACGTAACCAACCAACGTAACCAACCTAACCTAATTAACCTACTAACCTAACCAACCAACCTAACCTAACCTAACCAACCAACAAACCTAATCAACGTAACCAACCAACCTAACCAACCAACCTAACCAACCAACCTAACCAATGTAACCAACCAACCTAACCAATGTAACCAACCAACCTAACCAACGTAACCAACCTAACCAACCAACCTAAGCAACCTAACCTAACCAACCTAACCTAACCAACCAACCTAACCAATCAACCAACCTAACCAACCTAACTAACCAACCAACCTAACCAACCAACCTAAGCTATCTAACCTAACCAACCAACCTAAGCTATCTAACCTAACCAACCAACCTAAGCTATTTTCCCTAACCAACCAACCTAACCAAGCAACCTAACCAAGCAACCTAACCAACCAACCAAACCAAGGAACCTAACCAACCAACCTAACCAACGTAAGCTATCTAACCTAACCAACCAACCTAACCAACCTAACCAACCTAACCAACCAACCTAAGCAACCAACCTAAGCAACCTAACCTAACCAACCTAACCTAACCAACCAACCTAAGCTATCTAACCTAACCAACCATCCTAAGCTATCTAACCTAACCAACCATCCTAAGCTATCTAACCTAACCAACCATCCTAAGCTATCTAACCTAACCAACCAACCTAAGCTATCTAACCTAACCAACCAACCTAAGCAACCTAAGCAACCAACCTAAGCAACCAACCTAAGCAACCTAACCTACCAACCTAAGCTATCTAACCTAACCAACCAACCTAAGCAACCTAAGCAACCAACATAAGCAACCTAAGCAACCTAACCTACCAACCTAAGCTATCTAACCTAACCAACCATCCTAAGCTATCTAACCTAACCAACCAACCTAAGCTATCTAACCTAACCAAGCAACCTAACCAAGCAACCTAACCAACCAACCTAAGCAACCTAACCAACCAACCTAACCAAAGAACCTAATCAACCTAAGCTATCTAACCTAACCAACCAACCAAAGCTATCTAACCTAACCAACCAACCTAAACTAACCTAACCAACCAACCAACCTAACCTAATCTAACCAACCAACCCAACCTAACCAACGTAACCAATCATCCTAACCAACGTAACCAACCAACGTAACCAACGTAACCAACCTAACCTAACCAACCAACCTAACCAACCAACCTAACCTAACCAACCAACCTAACCAACCAACCTAACTAACCAATCAACCTAACCAACCAATCAACCTAACCAACCAACCTAACCAACCTAAGCTATCCAACCAACCTAACCTAACCTAACCAACCTAACCTGAGCAACCTAACCTGAGCAACCTAACCTGAGCAACCTAACCTGAGCAACCTAACGTGAGCATCCTAACCTGAGCAACCTAACCTGAGCAACCTAACCTGAGCAACCTAACCTAAGCAACCTAACGTGAGCAACCTAACCTGAGCAACCTAACCTGAGCAACCTAACCTGAGCAACCTAACGTGAGCATCCTAACCTGAGCAACCTAACCTGAGCAACCTAACCTGAGCAACCTAACCTAAGCAACCTAACGTGAGCATCCTAACCTGAGCAACCTAACCTGAGCAACCTAACCTGAGCAACCTAACCTGAGCAACCTAACCTGAGCAACCTAACCTAAGCAACCTAACCTGAGCAACCTAACCAAGCAACCTAACCAACCAACCTAACCAAGCAACCTAACCAACCAACCTAACTAAGCAACCTAACCAACCAACCTAACCAAGGAACCTAACCAACCAACCAACCTAACCAACCTAAGCTATCTAACTAACCAACCTAACTAACCAACCTAACTAACCAACCAACCTAACCAACATAAGCTATCTAACCTATCCAACCAACCTAACCAACCAACCTAACCAACCAACCTAACCAACCAACCTAACCAACCAACCTATGCAACCAACCTAAGCAACCTAACCTAACCAACCTAACCTAACCAACCAACCTAACCAACGAACCAACCTAACCAACCTAACAAACCAACCTAACTAACCAACCAACCTAACCAACCAACCTAAGCTATCTAACCTACCAACCAACCTAAGCTATCTAACCTAACCAACCTATCCAACCAACCTTAGCTATCTAACCTAACCAACCTTAGCTATCTAACCTAACCAACCAGCCTAAGCTATCTAACCTAACCAACCAACCTAAGCTATCTAACCTAACCAACCAACCTAAGTTATCTAACCTAACCAAGCAACCTAACCAACCAACCTAACCAAGCAACCTAACCAAGCAACCTAACCAAGCAACCTAACCAACCAACCTAACCAAAGAACCTAATCAACCAACCTAACCAAGCAACCTAACCAACCAACCCAACCTAACCTAACCAACGTAACCAACCATCCTAACCAACGTAACCAACCAACGTAACCAACCTAACCTAATTAACCTACTAACCTAACCAACCAACCTAACCTAACCTAACCAACCAACAAACCTAATCAACGTAACCAACCAACCTAACCAACCAACCTAACCAACCAACCTAACCAATGTAACCAACCAACCTAACCAATGTAACCAACCAACCTAACCAACGTAACCAACCTAACCAACCAACCTAAGCAACCTAACCTAACCAACCTAACCTAACCAACCAACCTAACCAATCAACCAACCTAACCAACCTAACTAACCAACCAACCTAACCAACCAACCTAAGCTATCTAACCTAACCAACCAACCTATCCAACCAACCTTAGCTATCTAACCTTACCAACCAACCTAAGCTATCTATCCTAACCAACCAACCTAAGCTATCTAACCTAACAAAGCAACCTAACCAACCAACCTAACGATGCAACCTAACCAACCAACCTAACCAAGCAACCTAACCAATCAACCTAACCTAACCAACCAACCAACCCAACCAACCTAACCTAACCTAACCAACCAACCAACCTAACCAACGTAACCAACCATCCTAACCAACGTAAGCAACCAACCTAACCAACGTAATAACGTAACCAACCTAACCAACCTAACCTAACCAACCTAACAAACCAACCAACCTAACCAACCAACCTAACCAACCAACCAACCTAACTAACCAACCTAACTAACCAACCATCCTAACCAAAGCAAACTATCTAACCTAACCAACCAACCAACCTAACTAACCTAACCAACCAACCTAAGCTATCTAACCTAACCACGCAACCTAACCAACCAACCTAACCAAGCAACCTAACCAACCAACCTAACCAAGGAACCTAACCAACCAACCAACCTAACCAACCTAAGCTATCTAACCAACCAACCTAACTAACCAACCTTACTAACCAACCAACCTAACCAACGTAAGCTATCTAACCTAACCAACCAACCTAACCAACAAACCTAACCAACCAACCTAACCAACATAACCAACCTAACCAACCAACCTAAGCAACCTAAGCAACCAACCTAAGCAACCTAACCTAACCAACCTAACCTAACCAAACAACCTAACCAACCAACCTAACCAACCTAACAAACCTACCTAACTAACCAACCAACCTAACCAACCAACCTAACCAACCAACCTATCCAACCATCCTTATAGCTATCTAACCTAAGCTATCTAACCTAACCAACCAACCTAAGCAATCTAACCTAACCAACCAACCTAAGCTATCTAACCTAACCAACCAACCTAAGCTATCTAACCTAACCAAGCAACCTAACCAACCAACAAAACCAAGCAACCAACCAACCAACCTAACCAAAGAACCTAATCAACCAACCTAACCAAGCAACCTAACCAACCAACCTAACCTAACCAAAGAACCTAATCAACCAACCTAATCAACCAACCTAACCAACCAACCTAACCTAACCAACCAACCCAACCTAACCTAACCAACCAACCTAACCAACCAACCTAACCAACTAACCTAACCAACCAACCAAAGCTATCCAACCAACCAACCTAACTAACCAACCTAACTAACCAACCTAACTAACCAACCAACCTAACCAACCTAAGCTATCTAACCTAACCAACCAACCTAACTAACCAACTTAAGGTATCTAACCTAACCAAGCACCTAACCAACCAACCTAACCAAGCAACCTAACCAACCAACCTAACCAACCAACCTAAGCTATCTAACCTAACCAACCAACCTAAGCTATCTAACCTAACAAACCAACCTAAGCTATTTAACCTAACCAACCAACCTAACCAACCAACCTAACCAAGCAACCTAACCAACCAACCAACGTAACCAACCTAACCAACCAACCTAAGCAACCTAACCTAACCAACCAACCAACCTAATCAACGTAACCAACCAACCTAACCAACCAACCAACGTAACCAACCAACCTAACCAACCAACCAACGTAACCAACCTAACCAACCAACCTAAGCAACCTAACCTAACCAACCTAACCTAACCAACCAACCTAACCAACCAACCAACCTAACCAACCTAACAAACCAACCTAACTAACCAACCAACCTAACCAACCAACCTAAGCTATCTAACCTAACCAACCAACCTATCAAACCAACCTTAGCTATCTAACCTAACTAACCAACCTAAGCTATCTAACCTAACCAACCAACCTAAGCTATCTAACCTAACCAAGCAACCTAACCAACCAACAAAACCAAGCAACCTAACCAACCAACCTAACCAAAGAATCTAATCAGCCAACCTAATGAACCAACCTAACCAACCAACCTAACCTAACCAACCAACCCAACCTAACCTAACTAACCAACCTAACCAACCAACCAACCTAACCAACCAACCTAACCAACCAACCAACCTAACCAACCAACCTAAGCTATCCAACCAACCAACCTAACTAACTAACCAACCTAACCAACCTAAGCTATCTAACCTAACCAACCAACCTAACCAACCTAACTAACCAACCTAAGGTATCTAACCTAACCAAGCACCCTAACCAACCAACCTAACCAACCAACCTAACCAACCTAACCAACCAAGCTAACCAATGTAAGCTATCTAACCTAACCAACCAACCTAACCAACCAACCTAAGCTATCTAACCTAACCAACCAACCTAAGCTATCTAACCTAACCAACCAACCTAAGCTATCTAACCTAACCAACCAACCTAAGCTATTTAACCTAACCAACCAACCTAACCAAGCAACCTAACCAAGCAACCTAACCAACCAACCAAACCAAGGAACCTAACCAACCAACCTAACCAACGTAAGCTATCTAACCTAACCAACCAACCTAACCAACCTAACCAACCTAACCAACCAACCTAAGCAACCAACCTAAGCAACCTAACCTAACCAACCTAACCTAACCAACCAACCTAAGCTATCTAACCTAACCAACCATCCTAAGCTATCTAACCTAACCAACCATCCTAAGCTATCTAACCTAACCAACCATCCTAAGCTATCTAACCTAACCAACCAACCTAAGCTATCTAACCTAACCAACCAACCTAAGCAACCTAAGCAACAAACCTAAGCAACCAACCTAAGCAACCTAACCTACCAACCTAAGCTATCTAACCTAACCAACCAACCTAAGCAACCTAAGCAACCAACATAAGCAACCTAAGCAACCTAACCTACCAACCTAAGCTATCTAACCTAACCAACCATCCTAAGCTATCTAACCTAACCAACCAACCTAAGCTATCTAACCTAACCAACCAACCTAACCAACCAACCTAAGCAACCTAACCAACCAACCTAACCAAAGAACCTAATCAACCTAAGCTATCTAACCTAACCAACCAACCAAAGCTATCTAACCTAACCAACCAACCTAAACTAACCTAACCAACCAACCAACCTAACCTAATCTAACCAACCAACCCAACCTAACCAACGTAACCAATCATCCTAACCAACGTAACCAACCAACGTAACCAACGTAACCAACCTAACCTAACCAACCAACCTAACCAACCAACCTAACCTAACCAACAAACCTAACCAACCAACCTAACTAACCAATCAACCTAACCAACCAATCAACCTAACCAACCAACCTAACCAACCTAAGCTATCCAACCAACCTAACCTAACCTAATCAACCTAACCTGAGCAACCTAACCTGAGCAACCTAACCTGAGCAACCTAACCTGAGCAACCTAACGTGAGCATCCTAACCTGAGCAACCTAACCTGAGCAACCTAACCTGAGCAACCTAACCTAAGCAACCTAACGTGAGCAACCTAACCTGAGCAACCTAACCTGAGCAACCTAACCTGAGCAACCTAACGTGAGCATCCTAACCTGAGCAACCTAACCTGAGCAACCTAACCTGAGCAACCTAACCTAAGCAACCTAACGTGAGCATCCTAACCTGAGCAACCTAACCTGAGCAACCTAACCTGAGCAACCTAACCTGAGCAACCTAACCTGAGCAACCTAACCTAAGCAACCTAACCTGAGCAACCTAACCAAGCAACCTAACCAACCAACCTAACCAAGCAACCTAACCAACCAACCTAACTAAGCAACCTAACCAACCAACCTAACCAAGGAACCTAACCAACCAACCAACCTAACCAACCTAAGCTATCTAACTAACCAACCTAACTAACCAACCTAACTAACCAACCAACCTAACCAACATAAGCTATCTAACCTATCCAACCAACCTAACCAACCAACCTAACCAACCAACCTAACCAACCAACCTAACCAACCAACCTATGCAACCAACCTTAGCAACCTAACCTAACCAACCTAACCTAACCAACCAACCTAACCAACGAACCAACCTAACCAACCTAACAAACCAACCTAACTAACCAACCAACCTAACCAACCAACCTAAGCTATCTAACCTACCAACCAACCTAAGCTATCTAACCTAACCAACCTATCCAACCAACCTTAGCTATCTAACCTAACCAACCTTAGCTATCTAACCTAACCAACCAGCCTAAGCTATCTAACCTAACCAACCAACCTAAGCTATCTAACCTAACCAACCAACCTAAGTTATCTAACCTAACCAAGCAACCTAACCAACCAACCTAACCAAGCAACCTAACCAAGCAACCTAACCAAGCAACCTAACCAACCAACCTAACCAAAGAACCTAATCAACCAACCTAACCAAGCAACCTAACCAACCAACCCAACCTAACCTAACCAACGTAACCAACCATCCTAACCAACGTAACCAACCAACGTAACCAACCTAACCTAACCAACCTACTAACCTAACCAACCAACCTAACCTAACCTAACCAACCAACAAACCTAATCAACGTAACCAACCAACCTAACCAACCAACCTAACCAACCAACCTAACCAATGTAACCAACCAACCTAACCAATGTAACCAACCAACCTAACCAACGTAACCAACCTAACCAACCAACCTAAGCAACCTAACCTAACCAACCTAACCTAACCAACCAACCTAACCAATCAACCAACCTAACCAACCTAACTAACCAACCAACCTAACCAACCAACCTAAGCTATCTAACCTAACCAACTAACCTATCCAACCAACCTTAGCTATCTAACCTTACCAACCAACCTAAGCTATCTATCCTAACCAACCAACCTAAGCTATCTAACCTAACAAAGAAACCTAACCAACCAACCTAACGAAGCAACCTAACCAACCAACCTAACCAAGCAACCTAACCAATCAACCTAACCTAACCAACCAACCAACCCAACCAACCTAACCTAACCTAACCAACCAACCAACCTAACCAACGTAACCAACCATCCTAACCAACGTAAGCAACCAACCTAACCAACGTAATAACGTAACCAACCTAACCAACCTAACCAACCTAACCTAACCAACCTAACAAACCAACCAACCTAACCAACCAACCTAACCAACCAACCAACCTAACTAACCAACCTAACTAACCAACCATCCTAACTAAAGCAAACTATCTAACCTAACCAACCAACCAACCTAACTAACCTAACCAACCAACCTAAGCTATCTAACCTAACCACGCAACCTAACCAACCAACCTAACCAAGCAACCTAACCAACCAACCTAACCAAGGAACCTAACCAACCAACCAACCTAACCAACCTAAGCTATCTAACCAACCAACCTAACTAACCAACCTTACTAACCAACCAACCTAACCAACGTAAGCTATCTAACCTAACCAACCAACCTAACCAACAAACCTAACCAACCAACCTAACCAACATAACCAACCTAACCAACCAACCTAAGCAACCTAAGCAACCAACCTAAGCAACCTAACCTATCCAACCTAACCTAACCAAACAACCTAACCAACCAACCTAACCAACCTAACAAACCTACCTAACTAACCAACCAACCTAACCAACCAACCTAACCAACCAACCTATCCAACCATCCTTATAGCTATCTAACCTAAGCTATCTAACCTAACCAACCAACCTAAGCAATCTAACCTAACCAACCAACCTAAGCTATCTAACCTAACCAACCAACCTAAGCTATCTAACCTAACCAAGCAACCTAACCAACCAACAAAACCAAGCAACCTAACCAACCAACCTAACCAAAGAACCTAATCAACCAACCTAACCAAGCAACCTAACCAACCAACCTAACCTAACCAAAGAACCTAATCAACCAACCTAATCAACCAACCTAACCAACCAACCTAACCTAACCAACCAACCCAACCTAACCTAACCAACCAATCTAACCAACCAACCTAACCAACTAACCTAACCAACCAACCAAAGCTATCCAACCAACCAACCTAACTAACCAACCTAACTAACCAACCTAACTAACCAACCAACCTAACCAACCTAAGCTATCTAACCTAACCAACCAACCTAACTAACCAACTTAAGGTATCTAACCTAACCAAGCACCTAACCAACCAACCTAACCAAGCAACCTAACCAACCAACCTAACCAACCAACCTAAGCTATCTAACCTAACCAACCAACCTAAGCTATCTAACCTAACCAACCAACCTAAGCTATTTAACCTAACCAACCAACCTAACCAACCAACCTAACCAAGCAACCTAACCAACCAACCAAACCAAGGAACCTAACCAACCAACCTAACCAACGTAAGCTATCTAACCTAACCAACCAACCTACCCAACCTAACCAACCTAACCAACCAACCTAAGCAACCTAACCTAACCAACCTAACCTAAGCTATCTAACCTAACCAACCATCCTAAGCTATCTAACCTAACCAACCAACCTAAGCAACCTAAGCAACCAACCAAAGCAACCTAAGCAACCAACCAAAGCAACCTAACCTACCAACCTAAGCTATCTAACCTAACCAACCATCCTAAGCTATCTAACCTAACCAACCAACCTAAGCTATCTAACCTAACCAAGCAACCTAACCAACCTAAGCTATCCAACCAACCTAACCTGAGCAACCTAACCTGAGCAACCTAACCTGAGCAACCTAACCTGAGCAACCTGACCTGAGCAACCTAACGTGAGCATCCTAACGTGAGCAACCTGACCTGAGCAACCTAACCTGAGCAACCTAACCTGAGCAACCTGACCTGAGCAACCTAACGTGAGCATCCTGACGTGAGCAACCTGACCTGAGCAACCTGACCTGAGCAACCTAACGTGAGCATCCTAACCTGAGCAACCTGACCTGAGCAACCTGACCTGAGCAACCTAACCTGAGCAACCTAACGTGAGCAACCTAACCTGAGCAACCCAACCTGAGCAACCCAACCTGAGCAACCTGACCTGAGCAACCTAACCTGAGCAACCCGACCTGAGCAACCCGACCTGAGCAACCTGACCTGAGCAACCTGACCTGAGCAACCTGACCTGAGCATCCTAACCTGAGCAACCCGACCTGAGCAACCTGACCTGAGCAACCTGACCTGAGCAACCTAACGTGAGCATCCTAACCTGAGCAACCTGACCTGAGCAACCTGACCTGAGCAACCTGACCTGAGCAACCTGACCTGAGCAACCTGACCTGAGCAACCTAACCTGAGCAACCTAACGTGAGCATCCTAACCTGAGCAACCTGACCTGAGCATCCTAACCTGAGCAACCTGACCTGAGCATCCTAACCTGAGCAACCCAACCTGAGCAACCTGACCTGAGCAACCCAACCTGAGCAACCCGACCTGAGCAACCTAACCTGAGCAACCTGACCTGAGCAACCTAACCTGAGCAACCTAACCTGAGCAACCTGACCTAAGCAACCTGACCTGAGCAACCTAACCTGAGCAACCTGACCTGAGCAACCTGACCTAAGCAACCTGACCTGAGCAACCTGACCTGAGCAACCTAACCTGAGCAACCTGACCTGAGCAACCTGACCTGAGCAACCTAACCTGAGCAACCTGACCTGAGCAACCTGACCTGAGCAACCTGACCTGAGCAACCTAACCTGAGCAACCTGACCTGAGCAACCTGACCTGAGCAACCTGACCTGAGCAACCTGACCTGAGCAACCTAACGTGAGCATCCTAACGTGAGCATCCTAACCTGAGCAACCTGACCTGAGCAACCTGACCTGAGCAACCTGACCTAAGCAACCTGACCTGAGCAACCTGACCTGAGCAACCTGACCTGAGCAACCTGACCTGAGCAACCTGACCTGAGCAACCTAACCTGGGCAACCTGACCTAAGCAACCTGACCTGAGCAACCTAACGTGAGCATCCTAACGTGAGCATCCTAACCTGAGCAACCTGACCTGAGCAACCTGACCTGAGCAACCTGACCTAAGCAACCTAACCTGAGCAACCTGACCTGAGCAACCTAACCTGAGCAACCTAACCTGAGCAACCTGACCTGAGCAACCTGACCTGAGCAACCTGACCTGAGCAACCTGACCTAAGCAACCTGACCTAAGCAACCTGACCTGAGCAACCTAACCTGAGCAACCTAACCTGAGCAACCTGACCTGAGCAACCTGACCTGAGCAACCTGACCTAAGCAACCTGACCTAAGCAACCTGACCTGAGCAACCTAACCTGAGCAACCTGACCTGAGCAACCTAACCTGAGCAACCTGACCTAAGCAACCTGACCTGAGCAACCTGACCTAAGCAACCTGACCTGAGCAACCTGACCTGAGCAACCTAACCTGAGCAACCTAACGTGAGCAACCTACACTGAGCAACCCAACCTGAGCAACCCAACCTGAGCAACCTGACCTGAGCAACCTAACCTGAGCAACCCGACCTGAGCAACCCGACCTGAGCAACCCGACCTGAGCAACCTGACCTGAGCAACCTGACCTGAGCATCCTAACCTGAGCAACCCGACCTGAGCAACCTGACCTGAGCAACCTGACCTGAGCAACCTAACGTGAGCATCCTAACCTGAGCAACCTGACCTGAGCAACCTGACCTGAGCAACCTGACCTGAGCAACCTGACCTGAGCAACCTAACCTGAGCAACCTAACGTGAGCATCCTAACCTGAGCAACCTGACCTGAGCATCCTAACCTGAGCAACCTGACCTGAGCATCCTAACCTGAGCAACCCAACCTGAGCAACCTGACCTGAGCAACCCAACCTGAGCAACCCGACCTGAGCAACCTAACCTGAGCAACCTGACCTGAGCAACCTAACCTGAGCAACCTAACCTGAGCAACCTGACCTAAGCAACCTGACCTGAGCAACCTAACCTGAGCAACCTGACCCGAGCAACCTGACCTAAGCAACCTGACCTGAGCAACCTGACCTGAGCAACCTAACCTGAGCAACCTGACCTGAGCAACCTGACCTGAGCAACCTAACCTGAGCAACCTGACCTGAGCAACCTGACCTGAGCAACCTGACCTGAGCAACCTAACCTGAGCAACCTGACCTGAGCAACCTGACCTGAGCAACCTGACCTGAGCAACCTGACCTGAGCAACCTAACGTGAGCATCCTAACGTGAGCATCCTAACCTGAGCAACCTGACCTGAGCAACCTGACCTGAGCAACCTGACCTAAGCAACCTGACCTGAGCAACCTGACCTGAGCAACCTGACCTGAGCAACCTGACCTGAGCAACCTGACCTGAGCAACCTAACCTGAGCAACCTGACCTAAGCAACCTGACCTGAGCAACCTAACGTGAGCATCCTAACGTGAGCATCCTAACCTGAGCAACCTGACCTGAGCAACCTGACCTGAGCAACCTGACCTAAGCAACCTAACCTGAGCAACCTGACCTGAGCAACCTAACCTGAGCAACCTAACCTGAGCAACCTGACCTGAGCAACCTGACCTGAGCAACCTGACCTGAGCAACCTGACCTAAGCAACCTGACCTAAGCAACCTGACCTGAGCAACCTAACCTGAGCAACCTAACCTGAGCAACCTGACCTGAGCAACCTGACCTGAGCAACCTGACCTGAGCAACCTGACCTAAGCAACCTGACCTGAGCAACCTGACCTGAGCAACCTGACCTGAGCAACCTAACCTGAGCAACCTGACCTAAGCAACCTGACCTGAGCAACCTGACCTGAGCAACCTGACCTAAGCAACCTGACCTGAGCAACCTAACCTGAGCAACCTGACCTAAGCAACCTGACCTGAGCAACCTAACGTGAGCATCCTAACGTGAGCATCCTAACCTGAGCAACCTGACCTGAGCAACCTGACCTGAGCAACCTGACCTAAGCAACCTGACCTGAGCAACCTGACCTGAGCAACCTGACCTGAGCAACCTGACCTGAGCAACCTGACCTGAGCAACCTGACCTGAGCAACCTGACCTGAGCAACCTGACCTAAGCAACCTGACCTGAGCAACCTAACCTGAGCAACCTGACCTAAGCAACCTGACCTGAGCAACCTAACGTGAGCATCCTAACGTGAGCATCCTAACCTGAGCAACCTGACCTGAGCAACCTGACCTGAGCAACCTGACCTGAGCAACCTGACCTAAGCAACCTGACCTGAGCAACCTGACCTGAGCAACCTGACCTGAGCAACCTGACCTGAGCAACCTAACCTGAGCAACCTGACCTAAGCAACCTGACCTGAGCAACCTGACCTAAGCAACCTGACCTAAGCAACCTGACCTGAGCAACCTGACCTGAGCAACCTGACCTGAGCAACCTGACCTAAGCAACCTGACCTGAGTAACCTGACCTGAGCAACCTGACCTAACCAACCTAATTTTGTTATTATATTATTATTATTATTATTATTATTATATATTGTATTACATTATTATATTATTATATTATTATTATTATTATTATTATATATTATATTATTATTATACAACCTTATTATATTATCAACTTTCGTGTCAGAGTCCATGAGTGTCCGTGTGCGTGTCCGTGTGAGTGCAGATCCATGGGGTTTTGGGTCCAGGAAGCTATTTGTGTCGACCCAAATTGCCTCCCTTCTCCCCACCTGAAATCCAGGTGGATTGAAAGACCTGCCCGAGGTCAGTGGATCCAGGTATCCGTCCGTGGCCCCCCGGACTTCAACCCTTCCCCACATTCCAAGGAGTCGGTCAATCAATCTTCGGCTATCCAGAGAATCTATCGAAACTGATGCTCCTACAGGAGGGGACACACAGAGAAATCTGTGCCCTGTACTTGCAACCGTTCCGACAGGCTCGAACGCAGATCTATCCGGATTAGGAACTTGTTCTATCCGACTAGGCCACGCTGGAGTTGCCTTCTGAATCAAATTTGGCACTTGTATTTATATCTCATAGCAAGGTTGGTTAGTGTCTATTTATCAACAGTTGCAATGATTGAGATGTTAAGTTGTTAATTTGTGTTGACAGTTAGAAATACCTGACAGCTTTGTTTGAAAAGGTTGCAGTCCCGTGAGGCAGTTTTATGAATAAATATTGGAGAATTTAGGCTAACTGACATGTGTGTGTGTGTGTGTACTCACCTAGTTGTGTTTGCGGGGGTTGAGCTCTGGCTCTTTGGTCCCGCCTCTCAACCGTCAATCAACAGGTATACAGATTCCTGAGCCTATTGGGCTCTATAATATCTACACTTGAAACTGTGTATGGAGTCAGCCTCCACCACATCACCTCCTAATGCATTCCATTTGTCAACCACTCTGACACTAAAAATGTTCTTTCTAATATCTCTGTGGCTCATTTGGGCACTCAGTTGCCACCTGTGTCCCCTTGTGCTAAATAGACTGTCTTTATCTACCCTATCAATTCCCTTCAGAGTCTTAAATGTGGTGATCATGTCCCCCCTAACTCTTCTGTCTTCCACCGAAGTGAGGTTTAATTCCCGTAGTCTCTCCTCGTAGCTCATACCTCTCAGCTCGGGTACTAGCCTGGTGGCAAACCTTTGAACCTTTTCCAGTTTAGTCTTATCCTTGACTACATATGGACTCCATGCTGGGGCTGCATACTCCAGGATTGGCCTGACATATGTGGTATACAAAGTTCTGAATGATTCTTTACACAAGTTTCTGAATGCCGTTCGTATGTTCACCAGCCTGGCATATGCCGCTTATGTTATCCGCTTGATATGTGCTGCAGGAGACAGGTCTGGCGTGATCTCAAGCCCCAAGTCTTTTTCCTTCTCTGACTCCTGAAGAATTTCCTCTCCCAGATGATACCTTGTATCTGGCCTCCTGCTCCCTACACCTATCTTCATTACATTACATTTGGTTGGGTTAAACTCTAACAACCATTTGTTCGACCATTCCTTCAGCTTGTCTTGGTCTTCTTGAAGCCTCAAACAGTCCTCTTCTGTTTTAATCCTTCTCATAATTTTAGCATCGTCTGCAAACATTGAGAGAAATGAATCGATACCCTCCGGGAGATCATTTACATATATCAGAAACAAGATAGGACCGAGTACAGAGCCCTGTGGGACTCCACTGGTGACTTCACGCCAGTCGGAGGTCTCACCCCCTCACCGTAACTCTCTGCTTCCTATTGCTTAGATAATCCCTTATCCACTGTAGCACCTTACCAGCTACACCTGCCTGTCTCTCCAGCTTATGTACCAGCCTCTTATGCGGTACTGTGTCAAAGGCTTTCCGACAATCCAAGAAAATGCAGTCCGCCCAGCCCTCTCTTTCTTGCTTAATCTTTGTCACCTGATCGTAGAAATCACCTGATGTGTGTGTGTGTGTGTGTGTGTGTTTAAAAGTATGTATTAATTAATAATTAGTGTGGTGTTTCCAAATGAGTTTGTGAGTGGTAAACAAGCAATGCAATATCTAATATGTGCTATTTTAGGCCTCGTTCTGTAAAATACATGTTTTACTAGGGAAGGACAATCCGGTTTGTTTTATTCCCTCGTTTTATTTCAAGAATAAATAGCACATAGGCGAAGGAACGAAGGTTTTGGCTGGTTAAATATAGCGTTGTGGCCGCCATTTTCTGTGTTGGTCCGGGGGGGGGGGGGGGATTGGAGGGGGCGGAATGGGGGGTTGGGGTTCGGCGGCCTCCATTGTGGGGTGGGGGTCCGGAGGAGCTACCGTGGGAAGTGTGGTGAGGGGGGGGGGGAGGGGATGGAAGGGGGGATGGGTTGGCAGTTAGGTATTTAAACATAATTTTTCCAGATAGGTTATATAGGGCGAGGTGTTGAGGAAGGAATAAGAAAAGTGTTTGGGACTGAGTTGAGTGTATTAGTTGTTGTGATTGATGTTAGCATGAAGGTAGGTGGTTGAAATGTGTAAAGATTTGTTAATGAGATCATTTGGTTAATAATGTAGGAATTAAGGGTAAGTGATCACTGGAGATAGATATTCAACAGTATATTAAGTGGACAAGTTTTAGCAGGTAGGTAGGCCGGCCGGCAGAGAGAGACAATGGACTTACAAATAGGTAGACGTTTTCTTCATGGATGGTAAACTATTATTAAAATGGCATGTACACATTTCCATGTGCGACATTCTTGTACTCACACACACACACACACACACACACACACACACACACACACACACACACACACACCCACACACACACACACACACACACACACTGACCCACAGAGACTGCCCAAATATGTATACCTTCAGCAGCAGTTGGTGTTCCCAGGCAGGTCACCCATCCAAGTACTAACCAAAGTCAATGGTGTTTAAACTGACAGATGTATGGGAGGAGACGCAGTGTTCTCAAGGTGATAGGTAGGTAGTATGGCCGTTGCTATTGTATACAAGTAGTAAGTAATCACATGTGAGTGAGTGAGTGAGTCAAGATACTGGTAACTGCGACGGGCAGGCAGGCGAAGGATACTCACACATAGCAGCCAATTCTCCATTAATGATAGTACTTATTGCCACTATTTAGTCAAATTAACCAACAACAAATGGACTACTACTACTACTACTACTGTTGCTCCAAAATAGAAATGTTGGGATGCCACCGCTGCCATTGATCTCGCACAAGTTGCTGCTGACAAATGACTCATCTTTGGCCTTGCATATGCCCTCTTAGGCTTCATTTAGTCAATACTTGTAACATCATTGAGTTGGGGGACAGGCAGACAGGCACTTTATACATACACATGTTAGGCTTATATCCAAACACCCACAATTAGTGGTTCTAACTAAGGTTCTTTTAGTGACTAACTAACCCTCACTCACTCACCACGCCCCAAGTAGCTAGCTTACTAACTCCTGGATACCTATTTACTGTTAGGTGAATAGATGAATTCGGTGATAGGAAACGCTACCTACAATTACAGCCCTTCTTCTATTTCTATTTCTACAAACCTAGCCTATTTCCTAGCCTAAACTAACCTAACCTAATCTAACTAACTCCTGGATACCTATTTACTGCTACGTGAACAGAGAAGACACGCTACCAACAATTACTGCCCTATTTCTATTTCAACAAAAATAGCCTATTTCTTAGCCTAAACTAATCTAACCTAATTAAACCTAACCTAACCTAATCTAACCTTACCTATATATATACTTCACTAACTATCATCATCACTACCACACTACTCACTAACATCATCACTACCTCCCTACTCACCATCATCATCACTACCTCTCTACTCACCATCATCATCATCACCTCACTACTCACCATCATCATCACTACCTCACCATCATCATCACTACCTCTCTACTCACCATCATCATCATTACCTCACTACTCACCATCACTACCACACTACTCAACATCATCACTACCTCACTACTCATTATCATCATCACTACTTCTCTACTCACCACCATCATCATTTCCTCACTACTCACTAACATCATCACTTCCTCACTACTCACCATCATCATCACCACTCACCATCATCACCACCCACCATCATCACTACCACACTACTCATAATCACCATCACTACCACACTACTCAACATCATCACTACCACACTACTCACTATCATCATCACTACCACACTACTCACCATCATCACTACCCACCATCATCAGAACTACCACACTACTCTTAACCATCATCACTACCTCACCATCATCATCACTACCTCATTATCATCACTACCTGACCATCATCACTACCTCACCATCATCATCACTACCTTATTATCATCACTACCTCACCATCATCACTACCTCACTATCATCACTACCTCACCATCATCATCACTACCTCAATACTCACCATCATTACTACCACACTACTCACCATCATCATTACCTCACTACTCACCATTATCATCACTACATCACTACTCACCATCATCATCACTACCACAATACTCACCATCGTCATCACTACCACAATACTCACCAACATTACTACCACACTACTGAGCAACACCATCACTACCTCACTACTCACCATCATCATCACTACCACACTACTCCCTATCATCACTTCTCACCATCACCATCACTACCTCACTACTCACCATCATCATCACTACCTCACTTCTCACTATCATCATCACTACCACACTACTCACCATCAGCATCACTACCACACTATTCACTATCGTCATCACTACCACACTACTCACCATCATCATCACTACCTCACTACTCACCATCATCATCACTACTCACTATCATCATCACTACCACACTAATCACCATCGTCATCACTACCACACTATTCACTATCATCATCACTTCCTCACTACTCACCATCATCACTACCACACTACTCACTATCATCACTTCTCACCATCAGCATCACTACCTCACTATCATCACTACCACACTACTCACCATCATCATCACTACCACACTATTCAATATCATCATCACTACCTCACTACTCACCATCATCATCACTACCACACTACTCACTATCATCACTTCTCACCATAATCATCACTACCTCACTACTCACTATCATCACTACCACACTACTCACTATCATCATCACTACCACACTACTCACCATCATCATCACTACCACACTATTCACTATCATCATCACTACCACACTACTCACCATCATCATCACTACCACACTACTCACTATCATCACTTCTATCACTACTCACCATCAACATCACTACCACACTACTTAGCAACACCATCACTACCTCACTACTCACCATCATCATCACTACCACACTACTCACTATCATCATCACTACCACACTACTCACCATCATCATCACTACCACACTATTCACTATCATCATCACTACCACACTACTCACTATCATCATCACTAACACACTACTCACCATCATCATCACTACCACACTATTCACTATCATTATCACTACCACACTACTCACCATCATCATCACTACCTCAGTACTCACCATCATCATCACTACCTCACTATCATAATCACTACCACACTACTCACCATCATCATCACTACCACACTATTCACTATCATCATCTACCTCACTACTCACCATCATCATCACCACCACACTACTCACTATCATCACTTCTCACCATCATCATCACTACTCACTATCATCATCACTACCACACAACTAACCATCATCATCACTACCACACTATTCACTATCATCATTACCACACTACTCACCATCATCATCACTACCTCACTACTCACCATCATCACTACATCACTATCATCATCACTACTCACCATCAGCATCACTACCACACTATTCACTATCATCATCACTACCTCACTACTCACCATCATCACTACCACATTACTCACTATCATCACTTCTCACCGTCATCATCACTACCTCACTACTCACTATCATCATCACTACCACACTACTCACCATCATCATCACTACCCCATTATTCACTATCATCATCACTACCTCACTACTCACCATCATCATCACTACCACACTACTCACTATCATCACTTCTATCACTTCTCACCATCATCATCACTACTCACTATCGTCATCACTACCACACTACTCACCATCATCATCACTACCACTATTCACAATCATCATCACTACCACACTACTCACCATCATCATCACTACCTCACTACTCACCATCATCATCACTACCTCACTACTCACCATCATCATCACTACCACACTACTCACAATCATCATCACTACCACACTTCACTATCATCATCACTACCTCACTACTCACCATCATCACTACCACACTACTCACTATCATCACTTCTATCACTTCTCACCATCATCATCACTACCTCACTACTCACCATCATCATCACTACCACAATACTCATCATCATCATCACTACCACACTATTCACTATCATCACTACCTCACTACTCACCATCATCATCACTACCTCACTACTCACTATCATCATCACTACCACACTATTCACTATCATCATCACTACCACACTACTCACCATCATCATCACTACCTCACTACTCACCGTCATCATCACTACTCACTATCACTACCACACTACTCACCGAGTAGTGTGGTAGTGTGTGGTAGTGATGATGATAGTGAGTAGTGTGGTAGTGATGATGGTGAGTAGTGTGGTAGTGATGATGTTTATGAGTAGTGTGGTAGTGATGATGGTGAGTAGTGTGGTAGTGATGATGTTTATGAGTAGTGTGGTAGTGATGATGGTGGGTAGTGATGATGATGATGGTGAGTAGTGAGGAAGTGATGATGTTAGTGAGTAGTGAGGAAATGATGATGGGGGTGAGTAGAGAAGTAGTGATGATGATGGTGAGTAGTGAGGTAGTGATGATGGTGAGTAGTGTGGTAGTGATGGTGAGTAGTGAAGTAATGATGATGATGGTGAGTAGAGAGGTAGTGATGATGATAGTGAGGTAGTGATGATGATGGTGAGTAGTGAGGTAATGATGATGATGGTGAGTAGAGAGGTAGTGAAGATGATGGTGAGGTAGTGATGATGATGGTGAGTAGGGAGGTAGTGATGATGTTAGTGAGTAGTGTGGTAGTGATGATGTTAGTGAGTAGTGAAGTATATATATAGGTAAGGTTAGATTAGGTTAGGTTAGGGTTAATTAGGTTAGATTAGTTTAGGCTAAGAAATAGGCTATTTTTGTTGAAATAGAAATAGGGCAGTAATTGTTGGTAGCGTGTCTTCTCTGTTCACGTAGCAGTAAATAGGTATCCAGGAGTTAGTTAGATTAGGTTAGGTTAGTTTAGGCTAGGAAATAGGCTAGGTTTGTAGAAATAGAAATAGAAGAAGGGCTGTAATTGTAGGTAGCGTTTCCTATCACCGAATACATCTATTCACCTAACAGTAAATAGGTATCCAGGAGTTAGTTACGTTAGGTTAGGTTAGCTTAGATTAGGTTATGTTTGTTTTGACGAGGAAATAGGCTAGGTTTGCAGGTTAAGTTAGGTTAGTTTAGGCTAGATTTGTAGAAATAGAAAAGGGGCTGTAATTGTTGGTAGCCTATCTAACCTAACCAAGGAACCTAACCAACCAACCTAACCAAGCAACCTAACCAACCAACCTAACCAACCAACCTAACCAAAGAACCTAATCAACCAACCTAACCAAGCAACCTAACCAAGGAACCTAACCAAGGATCCTAACCTAACCCAACCAACCCAACTAACCTAACCAACCAAACTAACCTAACCTAACCAACCAACCAACCTAACCAACGTAACCAACCAACCTCACCAACCAACCTAACCAATGAAACTAACCAACCTAACCAATGTAACCAACCAACCTAACCAACGTAACCAACCTAACCAACCTAACCTAACCAACCTAACCAACCAACCTAACCAACCAACCAACCTAACCAACCAACCTAACCAACTAAACCAACTAACCTAACTAACCAACCAACCTAATCAACCAACCAAAGCTATCTAACCAACCAACCTAACTAACCAACCTAACTAACCAACGAACCTAACCAACCAACCTAACTAACCTAACCAACCAACCTAAGCTATCTAACCTAACCAAGCAACCTAACCAACCAACCTAACCAAGCAACCTAACCAACCAACCTAACTAAGCAACCTAACCAACCAACCTAACCAAGGAACCTAACCAACCAACCAACCTAACCAACCTAAGCTATCTAACTAACCAACCTAACTAACCAACCAACCTAACCAACGTAAGCTATCTAACCTATCCAACCAACCTAACCAACCAACCTAACCAACCAACCTATGCAACCAACCTAAGCAACCTAACCTAAGCAACCTAACCTAACCAACCAACCTAACCAACGAACCAACCTAACCAACCTAACAAACCAACCTAACTAACCAACCAACCTAACCAACAAACCTAAGCTATCTAACCTAACCAACCAACCTAAGCTATCTAACCTAACCAACCAACCTATCCAACCAACCTTAGCTATCTAACCTAACCAACCAACCTTAGCTATCTAACCTAACCAACCAGCCTAAGCTATCTAACCTAACCAACCAACCTAAGCTATCTAACCTAACCAACCAACCTAAGCTATCTAACCTAACCAAGCAACCTAACCAAGCAACCTAACCAAGCAACCTAACCAACCAACCTAACCAAGCAACCTAACCAACCAACCTAACCAAAGAACCTAATCAACCAACCTAACCAAGCAACCTAACCAACCAACCTAACCTAACCAACCAACCCAACCTAACCTAACCAACGTAACCAACCATCCTAACCAACGTAACCAACCAACGTAACCAACCTAACCTAACCAACCAACTAACCTAACCAACCAACCTAACCTAACCTAACCAACCAACCAACCTAATCAACGTAACCAACCAACCTAACCAACCAACCTAACCAACCAACCTAACCAATGTAACCAACCAACCTAACCAATGTAACCAACCAACCTAACCAAGCAACCTAACCAACCAACCTAACCAAAGAACCTAATCAACCAACCTAACCAAGCAACCTAACCAACCAACCTAACCTAACCTAACCAACCAACCCAACCTAACCTAACCAACGTAACCAACCATCCTAACCAACATAACCAACCAACGTAACCAACCTAACCTAACCAACCAACAAACCTAACCAACCAACCTAACCTAACCTAACCAACCAACCAACCTAATCAACGTAACCAACCAACCTAACCAACCAACCTAACCAATGTAACCAACCTAACCAATCTAAACAACCAACCTAACCAAGCAACCTAACCAACCAACCTAACCAAAGAACCTAATCAACCAACCTAACCAAAGAACCTAATCAACCAACCTAACCAAGCAACCTAACCAACCAACCTAACCTAACCTAACCAACCAACCCAACCTAACCTAACCAACGTAACCAACCATCCTAACCAACGTAACCAACCATCCTAACCAACGTAACCAACCAACGTAACCAACCTAACCTAACCAACCAACTAACCTAACCAACCAACCTAACCTAACCTAACCAACCAACCAACCTAATCAACGTAACCAACCAACCTAACCAACCAACCTAACCAACCAATCTAACCAATGTAACCAACCAACCTAACCAATGTAACTAACCAACCTAACCAATGTAACCAACCTAACCAACCAACCTAAGCAACCTAACCTAACCACCCTAACCTAACCAACCAACCTAACCAACCAACCAACCTAACCAACTTAACAAACCAACCTAACTAACCAACCAACCTAACCAACCAACCTAAGCTATCTAACCTAACCAACCAACCTATCCAACCAACCTTAGCTATCTAACCTAACCAACCAACCTAATCTATCTAACCTAACCAACCAACCTAAGCTCTCTAACCTAACCAAGCAACCTAACCAACCACCCTAACCAAGCAACCAAACCAACCAACCTAACCAAAGAACCTAATCATCCAACCTAACCAAGCAACCTAACCAACCAACCTAACCTAACCAAACCAACCAACCCAACCAACCTAACCTAACCTAACCTAACCAACCAACCAACCTAACCAATGTAACCAACCATCCTAACCAACGTAACCAACCAACCTAACCAACGTAATAACGTAACCAACTTAACCTAACCAACCAACCTAACCAACCTAACCTAACCAACCAAACCAACCAACCAACCAACCTAACCAACCAACCTAACCAACTAAACCAACCAACTTAACTAACCAGCCAACCTAATCAACCAACCTAAGCTATCTAACCAACCAACCTAACTAACCAACCTAACTATCCAACGAACCTAACCAACCAACCTAACTAACCTAACCAACCAACCTAAGCTATCTAACCTAACCAAGCAACCTAACCAACCAACCTAACCAAGCAACCTAACCAACCAACCTAACTAAGCAACCTAACCAACCAACCTAACCAAGGAACCTAACCAACCAACCAACCTAACCAACCTAAGCTATCTAACTAACCAACCTAACTAACCAACCAACCTAACCAACGTAAGCTATCTAACCTATCCAACCAACCTAACCAACCAACCTAACCAACCAACCTATGCAACCAACCTAAGCAACCTAACCTAAGCAACCTAACCTAACCAACCAACCTAACCAACGAACCAACCTAACCAACCTAACAAACCAACCTAACTAACCAACCAACCTAACCAACAAACCTAAGCTATCTAACCTAACCAACCAACCTAAGCTATCTAACCTAACCAACCAACCTATCCAACCAACCTTAGCTATCTAACCTAACCAACCAACCTTAGCTATCTAACCTAACCAACCAGCCTAAGCTATCTAACCTAACCAACCAACCTAAGCTATCTAACCTAACCAACCAACCTAAGCTATCTAACCTAACCAAGCAACCTAACCAAGCAACCTAACCAAGCAACCTAACCAACCAACCTAACCAAGCAACCTAACCAACCAACCTAACCAAAGAACCTAATCAACCAACCTAACCAAGCAACCTAACCAACCAACCTAACCTAACCAACCAACCCAACCTAACCTAACCAACGTAACCAACCATCCTAACCAACGTAACCAACCAACGTAACCAACCTAACCTAACCAACCAACTAACCTAACCAACCAACCTAACCTAACCTAACCAACCAACCAACCTAATCAACGTAACCAACCAACCTAACCAACCAACCTAACCAACCAACCTAACCAATGTAACCAACCAACCTAACCAATGTAACCAACCAACCTAACCAAGCAACCTAACCAACCAACCTAACCAAAGAACCTAATCAACCAACCTAACCAAGCAACCTAACCAACCAACCTAACCTAACCTAACCAACCAACCCAACCTAACCAACGTAACCAACCATCCTAACCAACATAACCAACCAACGTAACCAACCTAACCTAACCAACCAACAAACCTAACCAACCAACCTAACCTAACCTAACCAACCAACCAACCTAATCAACGTAACCAACCAACCTAACCAACCAACCTAACCAATGTAACCAACCTAACCAATCTAAACAACCAACCTAACCAAGCAACCTAACCAACCAACCTAACCAAAGAACCTAATCACCCAACCTAACCAAAGAACCTAATCAACCAACCTAACCAAGCAACCTAACCAACCAACCTAACCTAACCTAACCAACCAACCCAACCTAACCTAACCAACGTAACCAACCATCCTAACCAACGTAACCAACCATCCTAACCAACGTAACCAACCAACGTAACCAACCTAACCTAACCAACCAACTAACCTAACCAACCAACCTAACCTAACCTAACCAACCAACCAACCTAATCAACGTAACCAACCAACCTAACCAACCAACCTAACCAACCAATCTAACCAATGTAACCAACCAACCTAACCAATGTAACTAACCAACCTAACCAATGTAACCAACCTAACCAACCAACCTAAGCAACCTAACCTAACCACCCTAACCTAACCAACCAACCTAACCAACCAACCAACCTAACCAACTTAACAAACCAACCTAACTAACCAACCAACCTAACCAACCAACCTAAGCTATCTAACCTAACCAACCAACCTATCCAACCAACCTTAGCTATCTAACCTAACCAACCAACCTAATCTATCTAACCTAACCAACCAACCTAAGCTCTCTAACCTAACCAAGCAACCTAACCAACCACCCTAACCAAGCAACCAAACCAACCAACCTAACCAAAGAACCTAATCATCCAACCTAACCAAGCAACCTAACCAACCAACCTAACCTAACCTAACCAACCAACCCAACCAACCTAACCTAACCTAACCTAACCAACCAACCAACCTAACCAATGTAACCAACCATCCTAACCAACGTAACCAACCAACCTAACCAACGTAATAACGTAACCAACTTAACCTAACCAACCAACCTAACCAACCTAACCTAACCAACCAAACCAACCAACCAACCAACCTAACCAACCAACCTAACCAACTAAACCAACCAACTTAACTAACCAGCCAACCTAATCAACCAACCTAAGCTATCTAACCAACCAACCTAACTAACCAACCTAACTATCCAACGAACCTAACCAACCAACCTAACTAACCTAACCAACCAACCTAAGCTATCTAACCTAACCAAGCAACCTAACCAACCAACCTAACCAAGCAACCTAACCAACCAACCTAACTAAGCAACCTAACCAACCAACCTAACCAAGGAACCTAACCAACCAACCAACCTAACCAACCTAAGCTATCTAACTAACCAACCTAACTAACCAACCAACCTAACCAACGTAAGCTATCTAACCTATCCAACCAACCTAACCAACCAACCTAACCAACCAACCTATGCAACCAACCTAAGCAACCTAACCTAAGCAACCTAACCTAACCAACCAACCTAACCAACAAACCTAAGCTATCTAACCTAACCAACCAACCTAAGCTATCTAACCTAACCAACCAACCTATCCAACCAACCTTAGCTATCTAACCTAACCAACCAACCTTAGCTATCTAACCTAACCAACCAGCCTAAGCTATCTAACCTAACCAACCAACCTAAGCTATCTAACCTAACCAACCAACCTAAGCTATCTAACCTAACCAAGCAACCTAACCAAGCAACCTAACCAAGCAACCTAACCAACCAACCTAACCAAGCAACCTAACCAACCAACCTAACCAAAGAACCTAATCAACCAACCTAACCAAGCAACCTAACCAACCAACCTAACCTAACCAACCAACCCAACCTAACCTAACCAACGTAACCAACCATCCTAACCAACGTAACCAACCTAACCTAACCAACCAACTAACCTAACCAACCAACCTAACCTAACCTAACCAACCAACCAACCTAATCAACGTAACCAACCAACCTAACCAACCAACCTAACCAACCAACCTAACCAATGTAACCAACCAACCTAACCAATGTAACCAACCAACCTAACCAAGCAACCTAACCAACCAACCTAACCAAAGAACCTAATCAACCAACCTAACCAAGCAACCTAACCAACCAACCTAACCTAACCTAACCAACCAACCCAACCTAACCAACGTAACCAACCATCCTAACCAACATAACCAACCAACGTAACCAACCTAACCTAACCAACCAACAAACCTAACCAACCAACCTAACCTAACCTAACCAACCAACCAACCTAATCAACGTAACCAACCAACCTAACCAACCAACCTAACCAATGTAACCAACCTAACCAATCTAAACAATCAACCTAACCAAGCAACCTAACCAACCAACCTAACCAAAGAACCTAATCAACCAACCTAACCAAAGAACCTAATCAACCAACCTAACCAAGCAACCTAACCAACCAACCTAACCTAACCTAACCAACCAACCCAACCTAACCTAACCAACGTAACCAACCATCCTAACCAACGTAACCAACCATCCTAACCAACGTAACCAACCAACGTAACCAACCTAACCTAACCAACCAACTAACCTAACCAACCAACCTAACCTAACCTAACCAACCAACCAACCTAATCAACGTAACCAACCAACCTAACCATCCAACCTAACCAACCAATCTAACCAATGTAACCAACCAACCTAACCAATGTAACTAACCAACCTAACCAATGTAACCAACCTAACCAACCAACCTAAGCAACCTAACCTAACCACCCTAACCTAACCAACCAACCTAACCAACCAACCAACCTAACCAACTTAACAACCCAACCTAACTAACCAACCAACCTAACCAACCAACCTAAGCTATCTAACCTAACCAACCAACCTATCCAACCAACCTTAGCTATCTAACCTAACCAACCAACCTAATCTATCTAACCTAACCAACCAACCTAAGCTCTCTAACCTAACCAAGCAACCTAACCAACCACCCTAACCAAGCAACCAAACCAACCAACCTAACCAAAGAACCTAATCATCCAACCTAACCAAGCAACCTAACCAACCAACCTAACCTAACCTAACCAACCAACCCAACCAACCTAACCTAACCTAACCTAACCAACCAACCAACCTAACCAATGTAACCAACCATCCTAACCAACGTAACCAACCAACCTAACCAACGTAATAACGTAACCAACTTAACCTAACCAACCAACCTAACCAACCTAACCTAACCAACCAAACCAACCAACCAACCAACCTAACCAACCAACCTAACCAACTAAACCAACCAACTTAACTAACCAGCCAACCTAATCAACCAACCTAAGCTATCTAACCAACCAACCTAACTAACCAACCTAACTATCCAACGAACCTAACCAACGTAAACTATCTAACCTAACCAACCAACCTAACTAACCTAACCAACCAACCTAAGCTATCTAACCTAACCAAGCAACCTATCCAACCAACCAAACCAAGCAACCTAACCAACCAACCTAACTAAGCAACCTAACCAACCAACCTAACCAAGGAACCTAACCAACCAACCAACCTAACCAACCTAAGCTATCTAACTAACCAACCTAACTAACCAACCTAACTAACCAACCAACCTAACCAGCATAAGCTATCTAACCTATCCAACCAACCTAACCAACCAACCTAACCAACCAACCTAACCAACCAACCTATGCAACCAACCTAAGCAACCTAACCTAACCAACCTAACCTAACCAACCTAACCTAACCAACCAACCTAACCAACGAATCAACCTAACCAACCTAACAAACCAACCTAACTAACCAACCAACCTAAGCTATCTAACCTAACCAACCAACCTAAGCTATCTAACCTAACCAACCAACCTATCCAACCAACCTTAGCTATCTAACCTAACCAACCTTAGCTATCTAACCTAACCAACCAGCCTAAGCTATCTAACCTAACCAACCAACCAAAGCTATCTAACCTAACCAACCAACCAAAGCTATCTAACCTAACCAAGCAACCTAACCAACCAACCTAACCAAGCAACCTAACCAACCAACCTAACCAAGCAACCTAACCAACCAACCTAACCAAAGAACCTAATCAACCAACCTAACCAAGCAACCTAATCAACCAACCTAACCTATCCTAACCACCCAACCCAACCTAACCTAACCAACGTAACCAACCATCCTAACCAATGTAACCAACCAACGTAACCAACCTAACCTAACCAACCAACTAACCTAACCAACCAACCTAACCTAACCTAACCAACCAACCAACCTAATCAACGTAACCAACCAACCTAACCAACCAACCTAACCAATGTAACCAACCATCCTAACCAATGTAACCAACCAACCTAACCAACGTAACCAACCTAACCAACCAACCTAAGCAACCTAACCTAACCAACCTAACCTAACCAACCAACCTAACCAATTAACCAACCTAACCAACCTAACAAACCAACCTAACTAACCAACCAACCTAACCAACCAACCTAAGCTATCTAACCTAACCAACCAACCTATCCAACCAACCTACCTAACCAACCTTAGCTATCTAACATAACCAACCAACCTAAGCTATCTAACCTAACCAACCAAACTAAGCTATCTAACCTAACTAAGCAACCTAACCATCAACCTAACGAAGCAACCTAACCAACCAACCTAACCAAGCAACCTAACCAATCAACCTAACCTAACCAACAAACCAATCCAACCAACCTAACCTAACCTAACCTAACCAACCTAACCAACGTAACCAACCATCCTAACCAACGTAACCAACCAACCTAACCAACGTAATAACGTAACCAACCTAACCAACCTAACCGAACCAACTAAACTAACCAACCAACCTAACCAAAGTAAACTATCTAACCTAACCAACCAACCAACCTAACTAACCTAACCAACCAACCTAAGCTATCTAACCTAACCAAGCAACCTAACCAACCAACCTAACCAAGCAACCTAACCAACCAACCTAACCAAGGAACCTAACCAACCAACCAACCTAACCAACCTAAGCTATCTAACCAACCAACCTAACTAACCAACCTTACTAACCAACCTAACCAACAAACCTAACCAACCAACCTAACCAACATAACCAACCTAACCAACCAACCTAAGCAACCTAAGCAACCAACCTAAGCAACCTAACCTAACCAACCTAACCTAACCAACCAACCTAACCAACCAACCTAACCAAACTAACAAACCAACCTAACTAACCAAGCAACCTAACCAACCAACCTAACCAACCAACCTATCCAACCATCCTTAGCTATCTAACCTAAGCTATCTAACCTAACCAACCAACCTAAGTTATCTAACCAAACCAACCAACCTAAGCTATCTAACCTAACCAACCAACCTAAGCTATCTAACCTAACCAACAAACCTAAGCTATCTAACCTAACCAAGCAACCTAACCAACCAACAAAACCAAGCAACCTAACCAACCAACCTAACCAAAGAACCTAATCAACCAACCTAACCAAGCAACCTAACCAACCAACCTTACCTAACCAAAGAACCTATTAAACCAACCTAATCAACCAACCTAACCAACCAACCTAACCTAACCAACCAACCCAACCTAACCTAACCATCCAACCTAACCAACCAACCAACCTAACCAACCAACCTAACCAACCAACCAAACCAATCAACCAACCTAACCAACCAACCTAAGCTATCCAACCAACCAACCAACCTAACCAAGCAAACTAACCAACCAACCTAACCAAAGTAAGCTATCTAACCTAACCAACCAACCTAACCAACCAACCTAAGCTATCTAACCTAACCAACCAACCTAAGCTATCTAACCTAACCAACCAACCTAAGCTATTTAACCTAACCAACCAACTTAACCAACCAACCTAACCAAGCAACCTAACCAACCAACCAAACCAAGGAACCTAACCAACCAACCTAACCAACGTAAGCTATCTAACCTAACCAACCAACCTAACCAACCTAACCAACCAACCTAAGCAACCAACCTAAGCAACCTAACCTAACCAACCTAACCTAACCAACCAACCTAAGCTATCTAACCTAATCAACCATCCTAAGCTATCTAACCTAACCAACCATCCTAAGCTATCTAACCTAACCAACCAACCTAAGCTATCTAACCTAACCAACCAACCTAAGCTATCTAACCTAACCAACCAACCTAAGCAACCTAAGCAACCAACCTAAGCAACCTAAGCAACCAACCTAAGCAACCTAAGCAACCAACCTAAGCAACCTAACCTACCAACCTAAGCTATCTAACTTAACCAACCATCCTAAGCTATCTAACCTAACCAACCAACCTAAGCTATCTAACCTAACCAAGCAACCTAACCAACCTAAGCTATCTAACCTAACCAAGCATCCTAACCAACCAACCTAAGCAACCTAACCAACCAACCTAACCAAAGAACCTAATCAACCTAAGCTATCTAACCTAACCAACCAACCTAAGCTATCTAACCTAACCAACCAACCTAAACTAACCTAACCAACCAACCAATCTAACCTAATCTAACCAACCAACCCAACCTAACTAACGTAACCAATCATCCTAACCAACGTAACCAACCTAACCTAACCAACCAACCTAACCAACCAACCTAACCTAACCAACAAACCTAACCAACCAACCTAACTAACCAATCAACCTAACCAACCAACCTAACCAACCTAAGCTATCCAACCAACCTAACCTAACCTAACCAACCTAACCTGAGCAACCTAACCTGAGCAACCTAACCTGAGCAACCTAACCTGAGCAACCTAACCTGAGCAACCTAACCTGAGTACCCTAACCTGAGCAACCTAACGTGAGCATCCTAACGTGAGCAACCTAACCTGAGCAACCTAACCTGAGCAACCTAACCTGAGCAACCTAACCTGAGCAACCTAACCTGAGCAACCTAACCTGAGCAACCTAACCTGAGCAACCTAACCTAAGCAACCTAACCTGAGCAACCTAACCAAGCAACCTAACCAACCAACCTAACCAAGCAACCTAACCAACCAACCTAACTAAGCAACCTAACCAACCAACCTAACTAAGCAACCTAAACAACCAACCTAACCAACCTAAGCTATCCAACCAACCTAACCTGAGCAACCTAACCTGAGCAACCTAACCTGAGCAACCTAACCTGAGCAACCTAACCTGAGCAACCTAACCTGAGCAACCTAACCTGAGCAACCTAACCTGAGCAACCTAACGTGAGCATCCTAACCTGAGCAACCTAACCTGAGCAACCTAACCTGAGCAACCTAACCTGAGCAACCTAACGTGAGCATCCTAACCTGAGCAACCTAACCTGAGCAACCTAACCTGAGCAACCTAACCTGAGCAACCTAACCTGAGCAACCTAACGTGAGCATCCTAACCTGAGCAACCTAACCTGAGCAACCTAACCTGAGCTACCTAACCTGAGCAACCTAACCTGAGCAACCTAACCTGAGCAACCTAACCTGAGCAACCTAACCTGAGCAACCTAACCTGAGCAACCTAACGTGAGCATCCTAACCTGAGCAACCTAACCTGAGCAACCTAACCAGAGCAACCTAACCTGAGCAACCTAACCTGAGCAACCTAACCTGAGCAACCTAACCTAAGCAACCTAACCTGAGCAACCTAACCAAGCAACCTAACCAACCAACCTAACCAAGCAACCTAACCAACCAACCTAACTAAGCAACCTAACCAACCAACCTAACCAAGGAACCTAACCAACCAACCAACCTAACCAACCTAAGCTATCTAACTAACCAACCTAACTAACCAACCTAACTAACCAACCTAACTAACCAACCAACCTAACCAACATAAGCTATCTAACCTATCCAACCAACCTAACCAACCAACCTAACCAACCAACCTAACCAACCAACCTATGCAACCAACCTAAGCAACCTAACCTAACCAACCTAACCTAACCAACCAACCTAACCAACGAACCAACCTAACAAACCAACCTAACTAACCAACCAACCTAACCAACCAACCTAAGCTATCTAACCTAACCAACCAACCTAAGCTATCTAACCTAACCAACCTATCCAACCAACCTTAGCTATCTAACCTAACCAACCTTAGCTATCTAACCTAACCAACCAGCCTAAGCTATCTAACCTAACCAACCAACCTAAGCTATCTAACCTAACCAACCAACCTAAGCTATCTAACCTAACCAAGCAACCTAACCAACCAACCTAACCAAGCAACCTAACCAACCAACCTAACCAAGCAACCTAACCAACCAACCTAACCAAAGAACCTAATCAACCAACCTAACCAAGCAACCTAACCAACCAACCTAACCTAACCTAACCAACCCAACCTAACCTAACCAACGTAACCAACCATCCTAACCAACGTAACCAACCAACGTAACCAACCTAACCTAACTAACCAACTAACCTAACCAACCAACCTAACCTAACCTAACCAACCAACAAACCTAATCAACATAACCAACCAACCTAACCAACCAACCTAACCAACCAACCTAACCAATGTAACCAACCAACCTAACCAATGTAACCAACCTAACCAACCAACCTAAGCAACCTAACCTAACAAACCTAACCTAACCAACCAACCTAACCAACCTAACAAACCAACCTAACTAACCAACCAACCTAACCAACCAACCTAAGCTATCTAACCTATCCAACCAACCTTAGCTATCTAACCTATCCAACCAACCTAAGCTATCTAACCTAACCAACCAACCTAAGCTATCTAACCTAACTAAGCAACCTAACCAACCAACCTAACGAAGCAACCTAACCAACCAACCTAACCAAGCAACCTAACCAATCAACCTAACCAATCAACCTAACCTAACCAACCAACCAACCCAACCAACCTAACTTAACCTAACCTAACCAACCAACAAACCTAACCAACGTAACCAACCATCCTAACCAACGTAACCAACCAACCTAACCAACGTAATAACGTAACCAACCTAACCAATATAACCTAACCAACCAACCAACCTAACCAACCAACCTAACCAACCAACCAACCTAACTAACCAACCTAACTAACCAACCAACCTAACCAAAGTAAACTATCTAACCTAACCAACCAACCAACCTAACCAACCAACCTAAGCTATCTAACCTAACCACGCAACCTAACCAACCAACCTAACCAAGCAACCTAACCAACCAACCTAACCAAGGAACCTAACCAACCAACCAACCTAACCAACCTAAGCTATCTAACCAACCTAAGCTATCTAACCAAGCAACCTAACTAACCAACCTTACTAACCAACCAACCTAACCAACGTAAGCTATCTAACCTAACCAACCAACCTAACCAACAAACCTAACCAACCAACCTAACCAACATAACCAACCTAACCAACCAACCTAACCAACCAATCTAAGCAACCTAAGCAACCAACCTAAGCAACCTAACCTAACCAACCTAACCTAACCAACCAACCTAACCAACCAACCTAACCAAGCTAACAAACCAACCTAACTAACCAACCAACCTAACCAACCAACCTATCCAACCATCCTTAGCTATCTAACCTAAGCTATCTAACCTAACCAACCAACCTAAGCTATCTAACCTAACCAACCAACCTAAGCTATCTAACCTAACCAACCAACCTAAGCTATCTAACCTAACCAACCAACCTAAGCTATCTAACCTAACCAACCAACCTAAGCTATCTAACCTAACCAAGCAACCTAACCAACCTAAGCTATCTAACCTAACCAACCAACCTAAGCTATCTAACCTAACCAACCAACCTAAGCTATCTAACCTAACCAAGCAACCTAACCAACCAACAAAACCAAGCAACCTAACCAACCAACCTAACCAAAGAACCTAATCAACCAACCTAACCAAGCAACCTAACCATCTAACCTAACCTAACCAAAGAACCTAATCAACCAACCTAATCAACCAACCTAACCAACCAACCTAACCTGACCAACCAACCCAACCTAACCTAACCAACCAACCTAACCAACCAACCTAACCAACCAACCAACCTAACCAACCAACCTAAGCTATCCAACCAACCAACCTAACTAACCCACCTAACTAACCAACCAACCTAACCAACCTAAGCTATCTAACCTAACCAACCAACCTAACCAACCTAACTAACCAACTTAAGGTATATAACCTAACCAAGCACCCTAACCAACCAATCTAACCAACCAACCTAACCAAGCAACCTAACCAACCAACCTAACCAATGTAAGCTATCTAACCTAACCAACCAACCTAACCAACCAACCTAAGCTATCTAACCTAGCCAACCAACCTAAGCTATCTAACCTAACCAACCAACCTAAGCTATTTAACCTAACCAACCAACCTAACCAAGCAACCTAACCAACCAACCAAACCAAGGAACCTAACCAACCAACCTAACCAACCTAACCAACCAACCTAAGCAACGAACCTAAGCAACCTAACCTAACCAACCTAACCTAACCAACCAACCTAAGCTATCTAACCTAACCTACCATCCTAAGCTATCTAACCTAACCAACCAACCTAAGCTATCTAACCTAACCAAGCAACCTAACCAACCTAAGCTATCTAACCTAACCAAGCATCCTAACCAACCAACCTAAGCAACCTAACCAACCAACCTAACCAAAGAACCTAATCAACCTAAGCTATCTAACCTAACCAACCAACCTAAGCTATCTAACCTAACCAACCAACCTAAACTAACCTAACCAACCAACCAACCTAACCTAATCTAACCAACCAACCCAACCTAACCAATCATCCTAACCAACGTAACCAACCAACGTAACCAACGTAACCAACCTAACCTAACCAACCAACCTAACCAACCAACCTAACCTAACCAACAAACCTAACCAACCAACCTACCTAACCAATCAACCTAACCAACCAACCTAACCAACCTAAGCTATCCAACCAACCTAACCCAACCTAACCAACCTAACCTGAGCAACCTAACCTGAGCAACCTAACCAATCAACCTAACCAACCAACCTAACCAACCTAAGCTATCCACCAACCTAACCTAACCTAACCAACCTAACCTGAGCAACCTAACCTGAGCAACCTAACCTGAGCAACCTAACCTGAGCAACCTAACCTGAGCAACCTAACGTGAGCATCCTAACCTGAGCAACCTAACCTGAGCAACCTAACCTGAGCAACTTAACCTGAGCAACCTAACCTGAGCAACCTAACCTGAGCAACCTAACCTGAGTAACCTAACCTGAGCAACCTAACCTAAGCAACCTAACCTAAGCAACCTAAGCTAAGCAACCTAACCTAACAAACCGACCTAACCAACCTAACCTGAGCAACCTAACCTGAGCAACCTAACCTGAGCAACCTAACCTGAGCAACCTAACCTGAGCAACCTAACCTGAGCAACCTAACCTGAGCAACCTAACGTGAGCATCCTAACCTGCGCAACCTAACCTGAGCAACCTAACCTGAGCAACCTAACCTGAGCAACCTAACCTGAGCAACCTAACCTGAGCAACCTAACCGGAGCAACCTAACCTAAGCAACCTAACCTGAACAACCTAACCAAGCAACCTAACCAACCAAGCAACCTAACCAACCAACCTAACTAAGCAACCTAACCAACCAACCTAACCAAGGAACCTAACCAACCAACCAACCTAACCAACCTAAGCTATCTAACTAACCAACCTAACTAACCAACCTAACTAACCAACCTAACTAACCAACCAACCTAACCAACATAAGCTATCTAACCTATCCAACCAACCTAACCAACCAACCTAACCAACCAACCTAACCAACCAACCTATGCAACCAACCTAAGCAACCTAACCTAACCAACCTAACCTAAACAACCAACCTAACCAACGAACCAACCTAACAAACCAACCTAACTAACCAACCAACCTAACCAACCAACCTAAGCTATCTAACCTAACCAACCAACCTAAGCTATCTAACCTAACCAACCTATCCAACCAACCTTAGCTATCTAACCTAACCAACCTTAGCTATCTAACCTAACCAACCAGCCTAAGCTATCTAACCTAACCAACCAACCTAAGCTATCTAACCTAACCAAGCAACCTAAGCTATCTAACCTAACCAAGCAACCTAACCAACCACCCTAACCAAGCAACCTAACCAACCAACCTAACCAAGCAACCTAACCAAAGAACCTAACCAAAGAACCTAATCAACCAACCTAACCAAGCAACCTAACCAACCAACCTAACCTAACCTAACCAACCAACCCAACCTAACCTAACCAACGTAACCAACCATCCTAACCAACGTAACCAACCAACGTAACCAACCTAACCTAACTAACCAACTAACCTAACCAACCAACCTAACCTAACCTAACCTAACCAACCAACAAACCTAATCAACGTAACCAACCAACCTAACCAACCAACCTAACCAACCAACCTAACCAATGTAACCAACCAACCTAACCAATGTAACCAACCAACCTAACCAATGTAACCAACCTAACCAACCAACCTAAGCAACCTAACCTAACCAACCTAACCTAACCAACCAACCTAACCAACCTAACAAACCAACCTAACTAACCAACCAACCTAACCAACCAACCTAAGCTATCTAACCTAACCAACCAACCTATCCAACCAACCTTAGCTATCTAACCTATCCAACCAACCTAAGCTATCTAACCTAACCAACCAACCTAAGCTATCTAACCTAACTAAGCAACCTAACCAACCAACCTAACGAAGCAACCTAACCAACCAACCTAACCAAGCAACCTAACCAATCAACCTAACCTAACCAACCAACCAACCCAACCAACCTAACCTAACCTAACCTAACCAACCAACCAACCTAACCAACGTAACCAACCACCCTTACCAACGTAACCAACCAACCTAACCAACGTAATAACGTAACCAACCTAACCAATATAACCTAACCAACCTAACCAACCAACCAACCTAACCAACCAACCTAACCAACCAACCAACCTAACTAACCAACCTAACTAACCAACCAACCTAACCAAAGTAAACTATCTAACCTAACCAACCAACCAACCTAACTAACCTAACCAACCAACCTAAGCTATCTAACCTAACCACGCAACCTAACCAACCAACCTAACCAAGCAACCTAACCAACCAACCTAACCAAGGAACCTAACCAACCAACCAACCTAACCAACCTAAGCTATCTAACCAACCTAAGCTATCTAACCAACCAACCTAACTAACCAACCTTACTAACCAACCAACCTAACCAACGTAAGCTATCTAACCTAACCAACCAACCTAGCCAACAAATCTAACCAACCAACCTAACCAACATAACCAACCTAACCAACCAACCTAACCAACCAATCTAAGCAACCTAAGCAACCAACCTAAGCAACCTAACCTAACCAACCTAACCTAACCAACCAACCTAACCAACCAACCTAACCAACCTAACAAACCAACCTAACTAACCAACCAACCTAACCAACCAACTTATCCAACCATCCTTAGCTATCTAACCTAAGCTATCTAACCTAACCAACCAACCTAAGCTATCTAACCTAACCAACCAACCTAAGCTATCTAACCTAACCAACCAACCTAAGCTATCTAACCTAACCAACCAACCTAAGCTATCTAACCTAACCAAGCAACCAAACCAACCAACAAAACCAAGCAACCTAACCAACCAACCTAACCAAAGAACCTAATCAACCAACCTAACCAAGCAACCTAACCATCTAACCTAACCTAACCAAAAAACCTAATCAACCAACCTAATCAACCAACCTAACCAACCAACCTAACCTAACCAACCAACCCAACCTAACCTAACCAACCAACCTAACCAACCAACCAACCTAACTAACCAACTTAAGGTATATAACCTAACCAAGCACCCTAACCAACCAACCTAACCAACCAACCTAACCAAGCAACCTAACCAACCAACCTAACCAATGTAAGCTATCTAACCTAACCAACCAACCTAAGCTATCTAACCTAACCAACCAACCTAAGCTATCTAACCTAACCAACCAACCTAAGCTATTTAACCTAACCAACCAACCTAACCAAGCAACCTAACCAACCAACCAAACCAAGGAACCTAACCAACCAACCAACCTAACCAACCTAACCAACCAACCTAAGCAACGAACCTAAGCAACCTAACCTAACCAACCTAACCTAACCAACCAACCTTAGCTATCTAACCTAACCAACCATCCTAAGCTATCTAACCTAACCAACCAACCTAAGCTATCTAACCTAACCAACCAACCTAAGCTATCTAACCTAACCAAGCAACCTAACCAACCTAAGCTATCTAACCTAACCAAGCATCCTAACCAACCAACCTAAGCAACCTAACCAACCAACCTAACCAAAGAACCTAATCAACCTAAGCTATCTAACCTAACCAACCAACCTAAGCTATCTAACCTAACCAACCAACCTAAACTAACCTAACCAACCAACCAACCTAACCTAATCTAACCAACCAACCCAACCTAACCAATCATCCTAACCAATGTAACCAACCAACGGAACCAACGTAACCAACCTAACCTAACCAACCTAACTAACCAATCAACCTAACCAACCAACCTAACCAACCTAAGCTATCCAACCAACCTAACCAACCTAAGCTATCCAACCAACCTAACCTAACCTAACCAACCTAACCTGAGCAACCTAACCTGAGCAACCTAACCTGAGCAACCTAACCTGAGCAACCTAACCTGAGCAACCTAACGTGAGCAACCTAACCTGAGCAACCTAACCTGAGCAACCTAACGTGAGCATCCTAACCTGAGCAACCTAACCTGAGCAACCTAACCTGAGCAACCTAACCTGAGCAACCTAACCTAAGCAACCTAACCTGACCAACCTAACCTGACCAACCCAACCTGAGCAACCTAACCTAACCAAGCTAACCTAACCAACCTATCCTAAGCAACCTTAGGTTATATTATTATATATTATTATTATTATATATTATATTATATTATTATATTATTATTATTATTATTATTATTATATATTATATTATTATTATACAACCTTATTATATTATCAACTTTCGTGTCAGAGTCCATGAGTGTCCGTGTGCGTGTCCGTGTGAGTGTCCGTGTGCGTGTCCGTGTGAGTGTCCGTGTGCGTGTCCGTGTGAGTGCAGATCCATGGGGTTTTGGGTCCAGGAAGCTATTTGTGTCGACCCAAATTGCCTCCCTTCTCCCCACCTGAAATCCAGGTGGATTGAAAGACCTGCCCGAGGTCAGTGGATCCAGGTATCCGTCCGTGGCCCCCCGGACTTCAACCCTTCCCCACATTCCAAGGAGTCGGTCAATCAATCTTCGGCTATCCAGAGAATCTATCGAAACTGATGCTCCTACAGGAGGGGACACACAGAGAAATCTGTGCCCTGTACTTGCAACCGTTCCGACAGGCTCGAACGCAGATCTATCCGGATTAGGAACTTGTTCTATCCGACTAGGCCACGCTGGAGTTGCCTTCTGAATCAAATTTGGCACTTGTATTTATATCTCATAGCAAGGTTGGTTAGTGTCTATTTATCAACAGTTGCAATGATTGAGATGTTAAGTTGTTAATTTGTGTTGACAGTTAGAAATACCTGACAGCTTTGTTTGAAAAGGTTGCAGTCCCGTGAGGCAGTTTTATGAATAAATATTGGAGAATTTAGGCTAACTGACATGTGTGTGTGTGTGTGTACTCACCTAGTTGTGTTTGCGGGGGTTGAGCTCTGGCTCTTTGGTCCCGCCTCTCAACCGTCAATCAACAGGTATACAGATTCCTGAGCCTATTGGGCTCTATAATATCTACACTTGAAACTGTGTATGGAGTCAGCCTCCACCACATCACCTCCTAATGCATTCCATTTGTCAACCACTCTGACACTAAAAATGTTCTTTCTAATATCTCTGTGGCTCATTTGGGCACTCAGTTGCCACCTGTGTCCCCTTGTGCTAAATAGACTGTCTTTATCTACCCTATCAATTCCCTTCAGAGTCTTAAATGTGGTGATCATGTCCCCCCTAACTCTTCTGTCTTCCACCGAAGTGAGGTTTAATTCCCGTAGTCTCTCCTCGTAGCTCATACCTCTCAGCTCGGGTACTAGCCTGGTGGCAAACCTTTGAACCTTTTCCAGTTTAGTCTTATCCTTGACTAGATATGGACTCCATGCTGGGGCTGCATACTCCAGGATTGGCCTGACATATGTGGTATACAAAGTTCTGAATGATTCTTTACACAAGTTTCTGAATGCCGTTCGTATGTTCACCAGCCTGGCATATGCCGCTTATGTTATCCGCTTGATATGTGCTGCAGGAGACAGGTCTGGCGTGATCTCAAGCCCCAAGTCTTTTTCCTTCTCTGACTCCTGAAGAATTTCCTCTCCCAGATGATACCTTGTATCTGGCCTCCTGCTCCCTACACCTATCTTCATTACATTACATTTGGTTGGGTTAAACTCTAACAACCATTTGTTCGACCATTCCTTCAGCTTGTCTTGGTCTTCTTGAAGCCTCAAACAGTCCTCTTCTGTTTTAATCCTTCTCATAATTTTAGCATCGTCTGCAAACATTGAGAGAAATGAATCGATACCCTCCGGGAGATCATTTACATATATCAGAAACAAGATAGGACCGAGTACAGAGCCCTGTGGGACTCCACTGGTGACTTCACGCCAGTCGGAGGTCTCACCCCCTCACCGTAACTCTCTGCTTCCTATTGCTTAGATAATCCCTTATCCACTGTAGCACCTTACCAGCTACACCTGCCTGTCTCTCCAGCTTATGTACCAGCCTCTTATGCGGTACTGTGTCAAAGGCTTTCCGACAATCCAAGAAAATGCAGTCCGCCCAGCCCTCTCTTTCTTGCTTAATCTTTGTCACCTGATCGTAGAAATCACCTGATGTGTGTGTGTGTGTTTAAAAGTATGTATTAATTAATAATTAGTGTGGTGTTTCCAAATGAGTTTGTGAGTGGTAAACAAGCAATGCAATATCTAATATGTGCTATTTTAGGCCTCGTTCTGTAAAATACATGTTTTACTAGGGAAGGAAAATCCGGTTTGTTTTATTCCCTCGTTTTATTTCAAGAATAAATAGCACATAGGCGAAGGAACGAAGGTTTTGGCTGGTTAAATATAGCGTTGTGGCCGCCATTTTCTGTGTTGGTCCGGGGGGGGGGGGGGGGGGATTGGAGGGGGCGGAATGGGGGGTTGGGGTTCGGCGGCCTCCATTGTGGGGTGGGGGTCCGGAGGAGCTACCGTGGGAAGTGTGGTGAGGGGGGAGGGGAGGGGATGGAAGGGGGGATGGGTTGGCAGTTAGGTATTTAAACATAATTTTTCCAGATAGGTTATATAGGGCGAGGTGTTGAGGAAGGAATAAGAAAAGTGTTTGGGACTGAGTTGAGTGTATTAGTTGTTGTGATTGATGTTAGCATGAAGGTAGGTGGTTGAAATGTGTAAAGATTTGTTAATGAGATCATTTGGTTAATAATGTAGGAATTAAGGGTAAGTGATCACTGGAGATAGATATTCAACAGTATATTAAGTGGACAAGTTTTAGCAGGTAGGTAGGCCGGTCGGCCGGCAGAGAGACAATGGACTTACAAATAGGTAGACGTTTTCTTCATGGATGGTAAACTATTATTAAAATGGCATGTACACATTTCCATGTGCGACATTCTTGTACTCACACACACACACACACACAATTAGGTGAGTACACACACACACACACACACACACACACAATTAGGTGAATACACACACAGAGGCGATACCAAGGAGGCGATTTGAGAAGGGACAGAAGAAAGTGAGCCTCAAAGCGATGTACACTAACATAGACGGAATTACAAATAAAGCAAATGAGCTTGGAGAACTGGTACTAGAGGAAAACCCAGACATAATAGCCCTCACAGAAACAAAGATCACGAAAACAATAACAAATGCAGTGTTCCCACAGGACTATTATGTTATGAGGAAAGAGAGGGAAGGAAGAGGTGGGGGTGGTGTAGCTATGCTGGTAAGAAAAGGCTGGGATTTTGAGGAGATGGATATGCAGGGCTGTGAAGGTTTCAGTGACTACATAGCAGGTACTGTAACAAATGGAGGGAAAAAAATTATAGTCGCAGTCATATATAATCCACCACCAAATGACAGAAGACCTAGACAGGAATATGATAGAAACAACATGGCCACCATTAACATAATAGAAAGAGCAGCTTCTGTTGCTAGCAGGAATGGATCTGGACTACTAATTATGGGAGACTTCAACCATGGGAAGATAGATTGGAAGAACAGAGACCCGCATGGAGGACCAGAAACATGGAGAGCTAAGCTGCTGGACGTGGCAACAAGAAACTTTCTAAGCCAGCATACCAAAGAGCCAACAAGAATGAGAGGAGAAGATGAACCAGCAATGCTTGATTTGATATTTACCCTAAATGAATGGGATATAAAGGAAGTTAAGATGGAAGCGCCCTTGGGAATGAGTGACCACAGTGTATTGAACTTTGAGTACCTGGTAGAGCTAGGACTTATCTCCCCCCAAAAAGAACTAGGAATCAAAAGGCTGGCATACCGAAAGGGGAATTATGAACAGATGAGAAGTTTCCTAAGTGAAATACCTTGGGACACAGACCTCAGAGACAAGTCTGTACAGGGTATGATGGACTATGTTACCCAAAAGTGTCAGGAGGCAGTAAACAGGTTCATCCCGGCCCAAAGGGAAAAATCCGAGAAGCAACAGAAGAATCCATGGTATAATAGGGCATGTATGGAAGCGAAGAAACTGAACAAAAAGGCGTGGAGGAACTTCCGGAATAACAGAACACCAGAAAGCAGGGAGAGATACCAGAGAACCAGGAATGAGTACGTCAGGGTGAGAAGAGAAGCAGAGAAAAATTTTGAAAATGATATAGCAAACAAAGCCAAGACCGAACCAAAGCTACTCCACAGTCACATCAGAAGGAAAACAACAGTGAAAGAACAGGTATTGAAACTTAGAACAGGCGAGGACAGGTATACAGAGAATGACAGAGAGGTGTGTGAGGAACTCAACAAGAGGTTCCAGGAGGTCTTCACAATAGAACAGGGTGAGGTCACTGTGCTAGGAGAAAGGGAGGTAAACCAGGCGGCCTTGGAGGAGTTCGAAATTACGAGAGAGGAGGTCAAGAGACACCTGCTGGATCTGGATGTTAGAAAGGCGGTTGGTCCAGATGGGATCTCACCATGGGTACTGAAAGAGTGTGCAGAGGCACTTTGCTTGCCACTCTCCATAGTGTATAGTAAGTCACTAGAGACGGGAGACCTACCAAAAATATGGAAGACGGCGAATGTGGTCCCAATATACAAAAAGGGCGACAGACAAGAGGCACTGAACTACAGGCCAGTGTCCTTGACTTGTATACCATGCAAGGTGATGGAGAAGATCGTGAGAAAAAACCTGGTAACACATCTGGAGAGAAGGGACTTCGTGACAAATCGCCAACATGGATTCAGGGAGGGTAAATCTTGCCTTACAGGCTTGATAGAATTCTACGATCAGGTGACACAGATTAAGCAAGAAAGAGAGGGCTGGGCGGACTGCATTTTCTTGGATTGTCGGAAAGCCTTTGACACAGTACCGCATAAGAGGCTGGTACATAAGCTGGAGAGACAAGCAGGTGTAGCTGGTAAGGTGCTCCAGTGGATAAGGGAGTATCTAAGCAATAGGAAGCAGAGAGTTACGGTGAGGGGTGAGACCTCCGATTGGCGTGAAGTCACCAGTGGAGTCCCACAGGGCTCTGTACTCGGTCCTATCTTGTTTCTGATATATGTAAATGATCTCCCGGAGGGTATCGATTCATTTCTCTCAATGTTTGCGGACGATGCTAAAATTATGAGAAGGATTAAAACAGAAGAGGACTGTTTGAGGCTTCAAGAAGACCTAGACAAGCTGAAGGAATGGTCGAACAAATGGTTGTTAGAGTTTAACCCAACCAAATGTAATGTAATGAAGATAGGTGTAGGGAGCAGGAGGCCAGATACAAGGTATCATCTGGGAGAGGAAATTCTTCAGGAGTCAGAGAAGGAAAAAGACTTGGGGGTTGATATCACGCCAGACCTGTCTCCTGCAGCACATATCAAGCGGATAACATCAGCGGCATATGCCAGGCTGGCCAACATACGAACGGCATTCAGAAACTTGTGTAAAGAATCATTCAGAACTTTGTATACCACATATGTCAGGCCAATCCTGGAGTATGCAGCCCCAGCATGGAGTCCATATGTAGTCAAGGATAAGATTAAACTGGAAAAGGTTCAAAGGTTTGCCACCAGACTAGTACCCGAGCTGAGAGGTATGAGCTACGAGGAGAGACTACGGGAATTAAACCTCACTTCGGTGGAAGACAGAAGAGTTAGGGGGGACATGATCACCACATTCAAGATTCTGAAGGGGATTGATAGGGTAGATAAAGACAGTCTATTTAACACAAGGGGAACACGCACAAGGGGACACAGGTGGAAACTGAGTGCCCAAATGAGACACAGAGATATTAGAAAGAACTTTTTTAGTGTCAGAGTGGTTGACAAATGGGGGTGACACAGCAACAGCATTAACAGCATTAGGGGGTGATGTGGTGGAGGCTGACTCCATACACAGTTTCAAGTGTAGATATGACAGAGCCCGATAGGCTCAGGAATCTGTACACCTGTTGATTGACGGTTGAGAGGCGGGACCAAAGAGCCAGAGCTCAACCCCCGCAAACACAACTAGGTGAGTACAACTAGGTGAGTACACACACAATTAGGTGAGTACACACACACACACACACAGGAAACAGCCCGTAGCAGCTGTCTAACTCCCAGGTACCTATTTACTGCTAGGTAACAGAGGTATTCAGCGTAAAAGAAACTCTGCCCATCGTTTCTCGCCGGCGCCCGGGATCGAATCCGTAACCACACGATCACGTGCCCAGCGTGCTGTCCTCTCGGCCACCGGCTGTGTGTGTGTGTGCGTATGGGCGTTAATCTACGACTCTAATATGACTCACTGGCTGCTGGCGTCATCCAAAAGGTTGACTCACTTAAGGCTGAACTGGACACCGTCCATCCAAGACTTAGTAAAGACTGTCTTAGTGATCTTAAAGACCCCCTCTCCCCCCCCCCCCCCGCAGGTCCAGGCTGAGGGCAACACAGCTCGTGGCAGATGCAACAGCATAAAACCATCTTAGTATAATTGTTTGCAACATTGCCATGAGTTTACCAACACTGTTTTACCCATTCACATGCATTTTTAGCCCCATTGCCATACTTTTTTACCCTATTGCCATACTTTTTACCCTATTGCCATACTTTTTACCCTATTGCTATACTTTTTACCCTATTGCCATACTTTTTTTACCCTATTGCCATACTTTTTTACTTTGCCACACTTTTTACCCTATTGCCATATTTTTTACCCTATTGCCATACTTTTTTACCCTATTGCCATACTTTTTACCCAATTGCCAAACTTTTTTACCTTATTGCCATACTTTTTTACTTTATTGCCACACTTTTTACCCTATTGCCATATTTTTTTACCCAATTGCCATACTTTTTTACCCTACTGCCATACTTTTTTACCCTAATGCCATACTTTTTTACCCTAATGCCATACTTTTTTCCCCATTGCCATACTTTTTCCCCCCATGGCCATACTTTTTTACCCAATTGCCATACTTTTTTTTACCCCCATTGCCATACTTTTTTACCCTTTGCCATACTTTTTTACCCCCATTTCCATACTTTTTTCCCCATTGCCATACTTTTTTACCCCCATTGCCATACTTTTTTCCCCATTGCCATGCATAATAATCATTGCTTAAAAACATATATTTGAAGGAAATTAAGACTTAATTATTGGTAGCATTTGCAAGTAAAAGGTTAAACAAAACAAATAATAGCGTGAAAGACAAACTGTTTTAGCGTGAAGAAACAGCTTCAGCGTCAAGAAACAAAAACAGCTTCAGCGTCAAGAAACAAAAACAGCTTCAGCGTCAAGAAACAAAAACAGCTTCAGCGTCAAGAAACAAAAACAGCTTCAGCGTCAAGAAACAAAAACAGCTTCAGCGTCAAAAAACAAAGACAGCTTCAGCGTCAAAAAACAAAGACAGCTTCAGCGTCAAGAAACAAAAACAGCTTCAGCGTCAAGAAATAAAGACAGTTTCAGCGTCAAGAAACAAAAACAGCTTCAGCGCCAAAAAACAAAAACAGCTTCAGCGCCAAGAAACAAAAACATCTTCAGCGCCAAGAAACAAAAACAGCTTCAGCGCCAAGAAACAAAAACAGCTTCAGCGCCAAGAAACAAAAACAGCTTTAGCATGAAGGAACAAAGACAGCTTCAGCGTGAAGAAACAAAAACAGCTTTAGCATGAAGGAACAAAGACAGCTTCAGCGTCAAGAAACAAAAACAGCTTTAGCATGAAGGAACAAAGACAGCTTCAGCGCCAAGAAACAAAAACAGCTTCAGCATGAAGGAACAAAGACAGCTTCAGCGTGAAGAGTGAAAGAGATAGAGGCCCCAAGAGACTCCACACCTTAAAATATATATATGATAAAGTTTAAAATACAAATGTAGCTCTTCCAAACCAGTTTTATTTTGGTGTAGTGGCTAAACTGTATGAACCAAACCCAGCAATATTAGAACCATGGACACCAACACCCAAATAGAACAAGTAGCGGGAAGACATTTGAAATTGAATTATTTGACGGTTGACAATACCGTTAACCGTCATGGTTCAAATTTGAAAGGAGGAAGGGATTTAAAATTTAATTTTTTAACGGTGTAAAAATACACCACAACGATAGACGTGGACATATATATACACTGAGAAGTGTAACTCCCCTTTTTTGATGTATACTGAGAGAGTGTACTTTAGTCCAGTATACTTGTGGTCACCTTAAGAACCTTCCAGATAGGCCTTAGGCCTTAAAGACAAGCGTCAATGTAAAGATGACATGTGCAGCCACAGATGTACTTGTAGCAGACATGGAGAATGTCTCCAGTAGCCTCTTCCCCCTCACAACACTATTCTAACTCCGCCCAATGAACTTTTCAAAATAATTAGTTCTACCCTTACCAATTTTCCCTCATAAAAAGGCCTAGTTATCTCATCAGAAGTAACAAGACTTTTCATAATGTTGTACTTAGAATGTATAGACTATAAATTACTCATTACTTTACTCCGTGTCATAGAAAACGGCGTGAAGGTTTGTGGGTGCCTACCATTTGCATAAACAGCAAACCAATTTCGTTTTTTGCTGGTCCTGTTGATTCTTTCTAATTTTCAATTGCTTTCCTTATTTGCAATAAATTATTATTTTGGTGGATATGTTGAGATTACTGAGATGTCTGTCATGAGTGTGGGGGGGGGGGGAGGGAGGAGCTGGGCCACCTACAGCCACTCCGACTGTCCCACCACTCGGCTGTTAAAGGCTTTGTCTCAGGTTAGTGTGGGTCACCCAGGTGTGGGAGGAGACACAGGTGTGGGTGTTGGTGCAGGTGTGGGAGACCATGTAGGTGTGGAGGACCACAGATACTAGGGGGGGGGGAAATGACGATGATGTGTGAGATGATGGGTGTGGCATGTGATATTGGTACATATGAGGCTGGGTGTTTAGAAATATGTGGTTTTGGGGGGTGAGTGAACTGTGAGGGTGAGAGTGAGTGAACTGTAAGAGGGCTGAGTGAGAGTGAGTGAACTGTGAGGGTGAGAGTGAGTGAACTGTAAGAGGGCTGAGTGAGAGTGAGTGAACTGTGAGGGTGAGAGTGAGTGAACTGTAAGAGGGCTGAGTGAGAGTGAGTGAACTGTGAGGGTGTTACGGCCCTCTCGGGACGCAACGGGGTTCTCACTCTGATGTTGTTAGAGGAAGATATAAGTATCCGTTCCCAAGCCAGTAGTGGCTATCAAGGGATGAGATCCGTGACGCAAGTAACTTAAAGGGAGTAGGGAAAGAAAGCTAAGAACTTAATATTATAATTATTACCACCACCTATTAAATATATAGAAATCAAACGTGCACAAGGGGAGGGTATTAACACTATACAAGGGGATAAACACTGTAGTCTTCTGCTGGAGACTATGGATCCTCGAAGCTAGGTGCTGAGTCCGCGGTGCTTACTTCGTGGCCTCAAGACGTGTCCTCTGAGAACGCCGAGTCTACCCTGGCCACAGGTCAGCCACAACACAGGTCCACTGGGGGCACCGTCGTGGAGGCCGTCAACCACACGTCCAGCAGGTCTGCTGGCAGGTACAGAGCCACCAAGGCTGGTACGGCCACTCCACGAACGATAAAAGGGGTATGCCCTAGACAGGAGTCTCGTGTGATATCACCAATCACCCTCCTGTCCTCAATACCCCAGTGGATTATCGTCTCCAACCGTCGGTCCCGGGTAAATCCTTCCACTGCCACTCCACTGGCAGGCTAACACACCACAGTGTTCTTCCGGGGGGGCGACGTCACAACAGCTGCAGCAAACTTCAAGGTATGGAGACTGGCTGCCTCGGGTAGACTGACTCCACCTTCCACACAGTGGTCCCAGGTCGGCTCTGTAAGCAGACACGTCATCAATAACTGGGACACTAATACACCACACTCACAGGCTCAGATACTAACGCCTGACGTATCCAGCCCATAGATGGCGCTGTCGTCGGAGCACCACCTCACCAGAGGTCAGGAGCGGCTGTGTTGAGCGCTGAACCAGACTGGAAACTGGTCCTCGAGGCCAGTACACGCTGTCCTCACTAGGTGTCGTCGTTCGTTTGGCGGGGGTTTCGGGAGCTGACCCACAGATGGCGTGTTTGTCACTGCTCCAGGCTCGGACGCTGAATCCGGGTCCGTAACACCTCCCCACCAAAAAGAATTTGGTTTGGGGTTCTATAAAAACCACAAACCAAATTAGCAGGGCGACACAACTCCAAATGGACTTACTTATACTATGAACTGGAGAGATGATGCTGTCTTGTCCACGGAACTTTCCTACCGAGAAACTCTGGCACAAAGAGAGCTTGAAAATGGAAGGCAATGATCTGCCTGACGTAATCTTCCACGTCTCCACTGCGATGTCAAGCAGGGACATCATCTCACACCTCTCGAGTAAGGATTGGTTTCGACACGATTTGGGGTGACTCGACACTTTCCTATGTCGTGGCACCGATGATGGCTGACCACAGACGGCATTTCTGGTGCCAGTCCGATGGTCCGTCAGGGAGACAGGAACCTGGAATACAGGGGTCAGATAATTCAGAGTGATCGCGACAGTGGGCAAGTCAATACTTACAGCATACCCTACTAGGTTCACACCTAGTCCCAACAGGGCTGCTTGTACGTCGCAGATGGCATTCACTCTGCCACCGTCAGGTCGACCAACGTTCCGCATAACGCTGCATTGAGGCTCAGCTATCACGCGAGGGGTGTCAACCTGTCGGAAACAGTCACTCAATTTATCACATGTCGTACCTCCTGTATCAACCATTACCTTCCAGGTCCCTTCTTCAACACTTGCAGTACAAATCTCCAATCCCTGGGACCTCTTCGCGATGTTCATGGGAGCCATCATTCGTCGGGTCGTCCACCGGTCCTTACTGAGAACACAGAGAACACATAGGAGAACAAAACAAAATACCGATAGGAAACATTTGGCAAGTCGAGGGATAAGTTTCCTGAGCTTGTCATGTCCATAGCCGGCACCATCCACTAGCCTGGCTTGGACCAAAGAGGGCACTAGACCTTTTGAACACACCTCACATACCTCTGACGTCTGGGGAATCTCTGGCTGGTCCACTACACGCTGTAACTTGCCATACCGCAAGCACACCTCAGCCTTCGCTCCAGACTCGTTGGTATCCGTGGATGTCTGCACACAAGGCCTCTTTTCTAGCTCAGGTACTTCTGCCATCGTAACCTCATGTTCCTCGTCGAGAGAATCAGGAGACACTGCTAAATAACTGTCGATCTGCGGGTGAGAGGACAAATTAGACATGTTCAAATCCGGGTCTGTCTTTACCTGGGCATTACCATTGCCTGTTGTCACCTCCGACCTTGCTGTTCTGGTAGACTCGTCCGCAACCTTGGGACGATTGGTGCTCCAATCGGTCACCAAGTCGTTGGCTAGTACCACGTCAATCCCAGCCACAGGGAGGGTATCGACTACTGCCAACTCACATGTGCCGCTGAAATAAGGCGAATCAAGATGTACTGGCACTAAGGGGGCGATGTACTGCGTCCTAGGAAACCCAACCAGGATCACCTCTGGTCTCCCATCCACACTTACTCCCTCGGGTAACGAGCTCTTCACGATCAGGGACTGGGCTGCTCCACTATCTCTGAGCACTACAATTGATCTACCAGTATGATCACTCGTTACATACCCGCATGAAGTGTGAGGGGCAAACAAACTTGGTCCTTCCTGCTTCATCGTAGACTGGTTTCCTGCTGGTGGTGTAACACAGCTCATCAACATCACCTCCCTTCGTGCGCTGCCACCTCTTCTGCCTCGGCACCTAGCAGCTATGTGCCCTTTCTGCCCACAAGTCCAGCACACCATATTCCTCCTCGGGCTCCGGTGTTTCGGACTGCTAGGACTTGTTCTTCGGGGGCTACTTGGGGGCGTCTTCTTAGCACTTCGTGGGACGGGTCTTTCTTCTTCTTCGTCGTGAGGTCTGTCAAACCGGCGCTGGTAATTCCTCGGGACGTACTTAGCAGACGGCCTATGAGTCAGGATGTACTCTTCAGCCATGGTGGCTGCTGCACTCAAGGTCTCTACCTGCTGTTCCTCCAAGTACGTCTTGAGGTCTCCAGATAAACAATCCTTGAAGTCCTCGAGCAGAATCAGCTGTTCGAGGTCTTCCCTGGTCTCCACCTTCCGAGAGGCACACCATTCCTGGAAAAGTCGCTCCTTGATTGTGGCGAATTCGGTAAAAGTGTGCTCTGAGGTCTTCTTCAGGTTTCTGAACTTTTGCCTATAAGCCTCAGGTACCAATTGGTACGCCATGAGCACAACTTTCTTCACCTTGTCATAATCGCTGGAGTCGTCAAGGGATAACGTAGAGTAGGCGATTTGGGCCTTCCCAGTCAAGACTGACTGTATCATGATGGCCCAATTCTCCCTTGGCCACTCCAAAGAGGCAGCGACTTTCTCGAAGGCTGCAAAGAATTTTGACACCTCCTTCTCATGGAATTTGGGGACCATTTTGATGTTGCGTACCGGATCGAAGCTACTGGTGTCCGTTGTTTGCCTCCGACCACCGCCTAATCGCAAAACTTCTAGTTCATGTTGTCTCTCTCTTTCCCCTTGTGTACTCTTTTATTATATATATTTAAACGGTGAAGGTGAATATTATATTATATTAAGTTCTTACCTTTTTTTCCCTACTCCCTTTAAGTTACTTGCGTCACGGATCGCATCCCTTGATAGCCTCTACTGGCTTGGGGCCGGATATATATCTTCCTCTAACTACATCAGAGTAAGAACCCCGTTGCGTCCCGAGAGGGCCGTAACATAATTGTGCTCTGAGGTCTTCTTCAGGTTTCTGAACTTTTGCCTATAAGCCTCAGGTACCAATTGGTACGCCATGAGCACAACTTTCTTCACCTTGTCATAATCGCTGGAGTCGTCAAGGGATAACGTAGAGTAGGCGATTCGGGCCTTCCCAGTCAAGACTGACTGTATCATGATGGCCCAATTCTCCCTTGGCCACTCCAAAGAGGCAGCGACTTTCTCGAAGGCTGCAAAGAATTTTGACACCTCCTTCTCATGGAATTTGGGGACCATTTTGATGTTGCGTACCGGATCGAAGCTACTGGTGTCCGTTGTTTGCCTCCGACCACCGCCTAATCGCAAAACTTCTAGTTCATGTTGTCTCTCTCTTTCCTCTTTGTCTCGTTCTCGTTCTTCTCTCTCTCGTCTCTCTTCTCTTTCTCGTTCTTCTCTCTCTCGTTCTCGTTCTTCTCTTTCTCGTTCTCGTTCTTCTCTTTCTCGTCTCTCTTCTCTTTCTCGTTCTTCTCTTTCTCGTTTCTCTTCTCTTTCTCGTTTCTCTTCTCTTTCTCGTTCTTCTCTTCTTTCTTCTCTTTCTCTCTCTTCTCTCTCTCGTTTCTCTTCTCTTTCTAATTCTAAACGCCTCATCGCCAATTCCTTTTCTTTCATCTCCATTTCTTTATCTTTTAATTCTCGTTCCATTTCTAACTTCTTCCATTCAATTTCCCGATTAATTTCTAAGGCACGCATCTTGACTGTTAGGAAGCTGATATTAAGCTCACCTGCATCACTGTCAATGTCACTGCCCTTATCTTCCTTTTCCGTGGAAGCTATTTCCTCACCTTCCCTTGTACTAGGAGTCTCGCTTCCCTGTTTCTCTTCTGCCTTCAGGTGCCGGTGAACCTTGGACAAGATCTCCACACGGGAATCACTGGCACGGATCTTGATCTCCAGGTAGGCGCTCACTAGTACAAGTTCCGGTTTGCTCAGATATTTTAATCTGGCAAGACAATCTTCTCTGTTCAGAAAAGCCTGAACCTCGTCCAGATCGTCAATGGTAGCTTTGTCTGCCATTGTCACAGGTGGAACACTTAACGAGCACTTAACACACCGAGCACTGTTCTACGTCAATATTGCACTTTATCGCACCAAACACTGCACTTGCCAATATTGCACGTAATCACTTCGGGCACCGCACTACCCAATATTGCACTGAGTCCAAGTGAACACTTCGCTCTACAATATTGCACTGAGTCCAAGCGAACACTTCGCTCTACAATATTACACTAAATCACTGAGCACCGCACTAGGCAATATTGCACTTAATCGCTTAATCACAGCGAGCACCGCACTGCACAATATCGCACTTAGTCACTCTGAGCACCGCACAGGACGTATAACGTCGCAATCGTCACACAGGGGGAATTATATACAGGGATTACGCCACTTCACCACCCCTGTCAAACATACTTAACAAGGGGACGGATCCCGCTGGGGATGCCAATTATGTTACGGCCCTCTCGGGACGCAACGGGGTTCTCACTCTGATGTTGTTAGAGGAAGATATAAGTATCCGTTCCCAAGCCAGTAGTGGCTATCAAGGGATGAGATCCGTGACGCAAGTAACTTAAAGGGAGTAGGGAAAGAAAGCTAAGAACTTAATATTATAATTATTACCACCACCTATTAAATATATAGAAATCAAACGTGCACAAGGGGAGGGTATTAACACTATACAAGGGGATAAACACTGTAGTCTTCTGCTGGAGACTATGGATCCTCGAAGCTAGGTGCTGAGTCCGCGGTGCTTACTTCGTGGCCTCAAGACGTGTCCTCTGAGAACGCCGAGTCTACCCTGGCCACAGGTCAGCCACAACACAGGTCCACTGGGGGCACCGTCGTGGAGGCCGTCAACCACACGTCCAGCAGGTCTGCTGGCAGGTACAGAGCCACCAAGGCTGGTACGGCCACTCCACGAACGATAAAAGGGGTATGCCCTAGACAGGAGTCTCGTGTGATATCACCAATCACCCTCCTGTCCTCAATACCCCAGTGGATTATCGTCTCCAACCGTCGGTCCCGGGTAAATCCTTCCACTGCCACTCCACTGGCAGGCTAACACACCACAGTGTTCTTCCGGGGGGGCGACGTCACAACAGCTGCAGCAAACTTCAAGGTATGGAGACTGGCTGCCTCGGGTAGACTGACTCCACCTTCCACACAGTGGTCCCAGGTCGGCTCTGTAAGCAGACACGTCATCAATAACTGGGACACTAATACACCACACTCACAGGCTCAGATACTAACGCCTGACGTATCCAGCCCATAGATGGCGCTGTCGTCGGAGCACCACCTCACCAGAGGTCAGGAGCGGCTGTGTTGAGCGCTGAACCAGACTGGAAACTGGTCCTCGAGGCCAGTACACGCTGTCCTCACTAGGTGTCGTCGTTCGTTTGGCGGGGGTTTCGGGAGCTGACCCACAGATGGCGTGTTTGTCACTGCTCCAGGCTCGGACGCTGAATCCGGGTCCGTAACAGAGGGTGAGAGTGAGTGAACTGTAAGAGGGCTGAGTGAGAGTGAGTGAACTGTGAGGGTGAGAGTGAGTGAACTGTAAGAGGGCTGAGTGACTGTGAGAGAGGGTGAGTGAGAGTGAGTGAACTGTGAGGGTGAGAGTGAGTGACTGTGAGAGAGAGTGAGAGTGATTGGACTGTAAGAGAGGGTGAGTGAGAGTGAATGGACTGTGAGAGGGGTGAGTGAGTGGGTGGAGGTTGGTGTGAAATGTCAGCAGGTGAGAGGGTCCACAGTAGTTTCCCCTCACCCCCTCCCCTTCCCCCTCATCCACCTACACTTTCATCCTCATCCACCTGCCTCTTCACTCCAGGACCCCCCCACTCATCTGCCCTTTCCTCATAACTCCTCATCTGCCATCTGAGGCCAGTGGCACTCACCTCCCCCCCCCTACATCTGAGTGCCTCACACACACTTGTATGCCGTTAGCAGGTGTGTGTGACGTGTGTATGAAGCCCTCATGTATGCTGCCCTCACGTCTATGCTTCCCATATGAGTATGCTGCACAGGCACATGTGCAGTCTGCGAGCCTGTGTCACCCACGCTCCTATGCCTCATGACACTCGTGAGGTACACATACACACTCACTCATATTTGGCCAACACACTCATGCCGCCCACATACTCATGCCGCCCACATACTCATGACTTCCATGGACTTATAGCACCTCCAAACCCATGAGTGTTCATCAATAAACACTCGGGCGTAATAGACGCATTCCAGCACATATATACGCCCGCACATACGTACACCCGCACGTACGTACGTCCGCACATATGTACGCCCACACGTACACACTGGGAAGCATACCCGAACCGCCCTCTCAGACCACCTCGGTAGTTATCTAAGTATTTGCGATGGTCCGAAAGCATATTACGGTTTCAGTGATAGCCTACTGACAAACAGGGAAATGAACCTTTGTCCTAAACAGAAATTATTCTCAAGTTATACATTTATTGTAATATAAATCCAGACGGGACACCACGAGCGTAGCTCTCGTCATGTAAGTACATTTAGGTAGTTACGCACACACACATATATGTAAACAAAACACATAGCCTGTTATACAGGAATTGTAGGTTTATATCTACAGATAACTGGAAGGAAAAGAGATCACGTGGTTTAAGCTATATATATGTTGTTGTTGTTGAGTTAGGGGCGACGACGATCGTGGGATCGGATGCGCCCCGGCGTACCCGTGAAGGGTGAATCGCAAAACCAGAAAAGGCGAAACGCCAAGCGAAAACGCGAAACGAGTGGCGCCAAGCACTAGAAACTAATAAGCCACACGGCAAAGCTACGCACAAAGGGAGAGGCAGAAGCACACAATAGAACAGGGCAAACAAACAGCCAGAAGGGCACACAGCATGTCAGAGCAAATACACAGGAAATCAGAGCACATACTTGCTCGGGAACTTGGCCCGCGGGAACCGTACATTAAACGCCTCCCAGAACACCCATTGCCAAGGGTCTCGTCCATCCACCGGGGACGCCATAACCTCCGGAACCGGGGCAACAAACACCTGCAAACTGGGGACCCAGATGGTAGAACTCATGAGGCGAGAAGTTGCCACTCGCCCCCACAGGAAGGGAACTTGCCCCCCATGAAAGCACTCCGGTCCGTCAGACAGCAGTAATTCGGCAATCTTCGACCAGTGACCCAGTGGCATCACAGACGCCGGCAACACGTCCCCCAGGGCCCCAACGCGCACCCGCACCACAGGGGTACCCGCGGCCCCGGGCACACCACCAGACGACAGCAGGGAACCCGAACGGCGCGCAACCTTCCGTAACGTCACCACCAGGCCACGCCCAGCACCAGAGTCCACACCATCCCTGGCAGCGGAAGCCACCACGCCCCACTGTGGAGAGTCCCCCGGCGGAGAAAGAACCGAAGGCACGTCCGAGACACAGGCACCAGCACCAGCAGGCACATGGACCTCCGCCACCACGAACCGCGGAGACATCGACGCATCCGTATCCACACTGTCAACACCCGAAGCCCCACAGTCACTGAAGACACCAACGTCGGCCCAGGAAGAAGACGAACGCCGGGAACGTTTGGGCACCGGCCGGATATCGTCCGAGCCGGTAAGTGACCCAGGAACACGGGTACCACGAGCCGAAGGAACCGACGCCAGGACGGCAGCAGCCTCTATCACAGGGGGAACCGGGCCACACACAGCAGGAGGCTCCGCAGCCACCCCAGCACCCAGCACATCCGGGACCCGAGTCACGGACACAGGGCCAGGCGCAGCATCAGAAGACGAGGGAGAAGACAGCGACGTCACACAGGGGGCTCCAGGAAGGCCCACGGGAGTAGCTGGAACAGCAACAGGATCAGGCAGACCAACCGAGGGTACTCAAGAACCGAAGGAGGGATGGCAACAACCGGTGGAACAGCAGGCGCCGCCGAAGGAGCTGCAGCAGCGAACGGGACGCGCACCACCTCATCAACATCATCGGAGTTTGCCTCCAGAGGGAGCGGCGGGAAATCCTCGTCGCGGAACAAGTTGACAGGAGCAGCAGGAGCCTCAGAGCACCCGGCAGCCTGATGCCCCAACAGGCCACACCGGAAACAGGTACGAGGCTGCCGGGCGTAATACACCCGGACGTAGTACCCCATAAGCCGGACAGAAGAAGGTATATCCGACCGCAGGCGCATCCCCAACGTGCGAATGTTTGTACGCCTCCCAGCATACCGCCCCGAGGAGAGCGTGTTCACCCGCACGCTGACAACAGTACCAATCCCCCCGAAGTAACGCCGGAGGAGGTCATCAGGGAACTCCAGGGGCGCACCATGGATACTGACATAAGTCAGGGCACCACTGTGGTCCGAAATCGCCACAGAGCCGGCATCGTCTGGCAACGGCAACGTATGACCCCCGTACCGACGGAGGAAGTCCCGGTACTCGTCCTCCCCCACGAACTTATTAACAACCCGATGGGCCATAACTAGCTCCACACCGTAAACAGCTTCCACCGGGACACGAAGCATGTCACACATCACCATCTCGATGGTCGGATAACCAGCCTTACAAGTGAACAACAGGCTCACGGAGTTCACACGCTGAGCAGGAGGAAGATGGCCCCCCATGTCAGAACTGCCACGTCAACGCAGCCAGGCAGGCAACAAAACTGGTAGGGCAGGGACGCCCACACCACCTGGCAACCAAAATAGCAAACAACTCCAACAGCCACGGAGGGTCGGGAAACGTCCTCACTCCACGGCTGCTAGCAGTCGACCTAAGCTGTATATATAGAACAGATCCACGAGGCTTCCTCCTCTAACAACAACAATCACTGCAATCCGAGCCGTTTTCGACACTATAGGCGTCAGAATCCAAACATGAGAAAATCCACATTCTCATAAGAACACTAAGATATAACCACTATTCAAGAAAGACAACATGATCCTAAAGAAAGGAATAATAACTGCATACCGCTAAATATTATCTATAAAAATTAAGAATAGCGTGTCGAAAATATAAATATTTCGTGAATCCGGTGTAGACGGCTACTTGTCTCACGAACACCGGGGAAGACGACGCTAGCCAGAGGTGTAGACGGCTACTTGTCTCACGAACACCGGGGGAGACGACGCTAGCCAGAGGTGTAGACGGCTACTTGTCTCACGAACACCGGGGAAGACGACGCTAGCCAGAGGTGTAGACGGCTACTTGTCTCACGATCACCGGGGAAGACGACGCTAGCCAGAGGTGTAGACGGCTACTTGTCTCACGAACACCGGGGGAGACGACGCTAGCCAGAGGTGTAGACGGCTACTTGTCTCACGAACACCGAGGAAGACGACGCTAGCCAGAGGTGTAGACGGCTACTTGCCTCACGAACACCGGGGGAGACGACGCTTGCCAGAGGTGTAGACGGCTACTTGTCTCACGATCACCGGGGAAGACGACGCTTGCCAGAGAGATTGTAAACATTGCCACGCGAAGACGTCCTTTGTGCTTAAACGGAAGTTTATAAGCCAGAAACTATTAATATTAATTTTGTAACAAGTGCTTGTGCCTCGTTATTGTTATTAAGGTGTAGCATTGTTTATAATAATAGAGAAGAGGAGAAGCAGTGACAACAAAAAGCATAAACGCAATGCATCAAGCCTATATTGATGCCTTCACTGTCGCCACCAGTCCCATCTCTGTTTACACCACATAAATCCTAATGTTTACACCACATAAATCCTAATGTTTACACCACATAAATCCTAATGTTTACACCACATAAATCCTAATGTTTACACCACATAAATCCTAATGTTTACACCACATAAATCCTAATGTTTACTCCACATAAATCCTAATGTTTACTCCACATAAATCCTTATGTTTACACCACATAAATCCTAATGTGTACACCACATAAATCCTAATGTGTACACCACATAAATCCTAATGTGTACACCACATAAATCCTAATGTTTACACCACATAAATCCTAACGTTTACACCACATAAATCCTAATGTTTACACCACATAAATCCTAATGTGTACACCCCATAAATCCTAATGTTTACACCACATAAATCTTAAATAGTCACAGTTTAGCTTTTTGGGAATCGTATTTAATTCTTACGAAAAACACTAACCCCTAAAAAACAATGAAAGTAGTTAAGACGAGGGCTATCGAGCCCAAAGTAATCAAAATATAAAATTTAAACTATTTAAACTTATATATATATGCGAACAAGCCTGAATGGTCCCCAGGACAATATGCAACTGAAAACTCACACCCCAGAAGTGACTCGAACCCATACTCCCAGGAGCAAGCGCAACTGGTATGTACAAGACGCCTTAATCCACTTGACCATCACGACCGGACATAATGAGGTGATAGCCGAGGCTATTTGAACCACCCCACCGCCGGCACTCGGATAGTAATCTTGGGCATAGCATTTTACCAAATCACCTCATTCTTTGGGGTGTCGGAAAATCCGACACCATTTAATAATCATACAGATAATAGCTGTATTACCCACAAGTTACCCATAGAAAACGTAACTTGTAGTGGAATTACCATCTAAAGAAAACGGGATAGCATCACCACATACTATTATAATTCACCACCTATTATGGTGGGAATTATTCTTAAATACATTAGTCTTTGGACTTTACCATCATAAAAACATCTTATATAAATTAACTTAATTATCAATATTAAAGTAGAGTAAATGTGACCCTTCTATCACTTTCTGACATCTGGACAAGTAGGCCAGGCGTCAGTGAGTGAGGAAGGAGGGCAGCCATTGTTGTGTCACCTCCGAGACGTGTGGAGCAAATTTGGCTCCTATCATTCTGGACAATGTCGGCCAGACGTCAATAGAATGGAGTGTTAGATGCAGCCATTGTTTATACTAGACCAGAGGCTCACACGGGAGCAAATACGGCTCCTGTTAATTTTACTTGGACGTAGTGTTATGGAAACCAAAGGTACCATCTCCAACACGATGTCTACAATTCAAGTTAAGTCTATCCGAAACCCGTTTATCATTCATTTATGGCCATTAATGTCAGGATATAGGGTGACCCGGTTAGATCGCGAAATCGCCTCAAACTAAAGGTAATTAAGCCAGGTCTTCATGTTCCATGTACTGTTTTCTCTGATATAGCTTGTCATATATAGGATTCTGGCTTCACAGCTAGCGCACTTTTGACAGGTCAAGACGAGGATGCAAGATTATGTGCACCAGTTACTGGGTGATATGGAAGCTACCTCAAAGAGGATAATTTGGTGTCTACACCCTAGTTATACCTGGTGGACTAACCTGCTGTACTATAAGATAAGGAACCTTATAAATGTATGTAGCTATTACTGTAGTTTGATTGGCTGCATATATATATTAATTTAATAACCCCCCCCCTAATGTGTAGAGGATCGATTTGTGAGATTATGAGATTATTGCAGAAATACAGTCCACTTAACATTATACAAATTGCTATCGAAGTATATAAATTAACGTAAATATAAATTCATATAAATTAAATAAATATAAATCTCACAGGTCGGTTCCCACATTATTTGGTCCTTCGAACCGGATTAGTTGGTCATCTTCGAACCGGATGACGGATTATTTGATCATTTGAACCCATATTTGGTCATCTTAGTACCGGATGAACCAGTTAACCAGTGGATTCATTAAATATACTAGTGCAGTGTTATTTAAACAAAGCCAGCAGTCAAGACGGCAGCGTAGCCTCGAGGGAGCTCAGGAGCCTCCCTCAGCCCAGTTCAGCTTCGTCAGCGGTTTCATGCACACCCACAGATATTTGGTGGCGTGTTATTTCGTGAAATGACAGCGCTAATATAGAATCCAGCCAAATTAGTGACTGTGTCTTCGCGAGATTGTTCACGGATTTCGTGGTGTTACATTTCGCGAGAGATTATCTACGAATTTTGTGGACTTTATTTCGCGAGGTCACTAATAATATTTAATACTTCTAGATAATATTAGAAGTTTCATAGAGGCTAATTAAGAGGCTATTATCAATAATTGTGTATATTATTTCTCCAAATAGAGAATCATTTAATATATATTGCACTAGTGATCACAGTATAATATTTACTAATTGCCAACCCACAACAGGGTAGGATATGACTAGTTGAACTATTATTGTTCATCCTAGTCCCATTATTACAATAGTCAGTTGTACTATATTGAACAACCTAACACCATTAATGAATGGTCCAGACCCTATTTTGGGTGTAATTTTTAACAACTCGAGTTGAGTTGTATATATAATAAATTACTTATGATCATTACACCTTTGAGTGATTAATTAGTGTCTCTACCATCCTAGGGTGATATAGAGGAGCTAACCTAAAGGTACTTCCAGTGACACTGGTTTATCACTCAAATCATTAGTGTGGATGATTGTATATATATAATGTGTATTAATTTTAAGTGCTAACCCCTAGTAGAGGTAGGATTATTGCCTAGTGAGTTCAGAATTTAACCCTAGGCTACCATTAGTACTTGCTCACAATTTATGAGCCAGGGGTGCCCAATTAACAAGTCACCATGACTAATCCACAGAAAGCAAAGCGTGCTTTAATATCAAGCAAACGCCAACTAACAAGAGATCTCAACCAATATGAACAGTTGTTATATGGCCTGTAATTAATTATCGTCGGTTGAAAATACCACTGTTGCAGATTCAAACCCAATTGCATATATTGAAAGCAAATAGGAAATCTTACCAAAATCAGGTCCACGACGACGACATAGTAGTTGAAGATGTGGAACCATTCCTGTCTGACCTAGCACAATATGAAGAAGAAACTCAAGCCAGGTTGGAACATTTACACAGGATAATTGAATCAGAACAAATAGCAAGTACATCAAATAAAGTAGATAATGTTATGGATGATCTGGATTTTTTTGAGAATAAATGTAAAGCCAGATTAGATCCTTTAATCAACAAGGATAAAGCTTCACCCACTACAGCTTCACCCAATAATATACCACCAGAAATTAAGCAGTTTTCAGACAATTTATCCACAGTCTCTGTGGTTTCTGAAAACCCAATACCTGAAGCTACTAAGTTAACATGCCTCCAAACTAGAGGTGAAGCTGAACCAGTAGTAGAAAATGTAAATGAAAATAGCGACAGCACTAATTTCCCAGTCCAGCTTCCTAGGAATAATGCTGGCAATGAGAAAACTGTCATACATCTAGTACTACAGTTGCTGGATTTACCTCAACCTGATCAGACTGCTGACTCATTACAATCCTTCAGCATGGAGTTTGAGTCACTAATAAGAACATTCAGTCTTAAGGTTGATATAACTACTAGTGAATGGATGACCAAAGTAGTCCTTCAACGAAAATTGTCCAGCGATATACTAGATGAATTATATGCACATCAACATAACACCATCCTGACAGTACAGGACATCACTGAAGGTTTACATTCCATCATAAACAAACGACGTGCAAATGAGGAAGTTAAAGCCTCATGCAAGCCTTCAGAAATAGAAAATAAGAGTCAATTAAAGGGTAAAACAACTACCCCAAATAAACATCAACCAATTACTCAAACATCAAGTTGCAGAAAATCTGACAATGCAGCAGCATCCTCCAAGCCTACTGTTACTAGTTCACCCAAACCGGTAACTTCCAAACGTGCAGTAGGCTGGGGGACATGTATGTTCTGCAAAAGGAAACATTCAACATACTGTTGTGCTAATTATCCAACCAGAGACATTCGTATGGAGCGACTCCAGGAATTAGGGAGATGTGCAAGGTGTCTCAAGTCACACAACATAGACTATTGTGATACCCAATTCAACACCTGTAACAGGTGTAGAAGAGGTAGGCACCATGCAGCACTGTGCAAATATACGAAATTAACGTATTCAAGCCCCAAGGTGGAAGATAGCATTCCCACCACAGTACAGTACTGCAAGGTGCAACAAACAAAGAGTGTCCAATCGGCAAAGTCTAAAGGTAATACGACTTTGCCTACTGCCCAAATTACCATCCTGAATAAGAGGGCCAAGGTCCATACCCGTGGGTTGTTTGACCAAGGATCCCAGAGAACATATATCACCAAAAAGTTGGCAGATGAACTACAATTAAGGCCTGTAGCCCAGATGTCATTCAACATCTCAGGGTTTGTAACAGATGCAGGACCTCAAGTCTACCAGGTGGTACAACCATCAGTACGTTTAGGCAGGTACATCTGTCGAGTACAAGCCATTGTGGTGGACAAAATACCAGTAGACCTACAAGTTCAAGGTCTGAAAGCAACAGCCAAATTCCTGAGAAATAGAGGAATAAAATTGGCAGATAATATTAAGTCTGATCACCTCACCGACTTCGGTCTCCTTGTAGGGACAGACTATTGTCATCGATTCATCGGTAGCCCTACTAAATATCAGGGTATAACCATGTTAAACTCTGCAGGAGGTAAATTACTCTCAGGCCCAGTATCAAGCCTGAGGAGACCTATGCCTGCAGATAAACAATACCAGTAGAAATCTAAATTTGTCAGCTGATTATATTTCTCCAGTAGCATTATACTAAGGAGATTACAGCTGACTATAGTTACAGAAGTTGATGTTAGTATCATCATTTGAAGCTGAAGATGAGTTCAAGAGGCCTCAGTGGCAAATCAGTGAACAGTAGCCTAAAACAGCTACAAGTCACTGCGACCAATGTCACTGAACCCACTGCAGTCTCAGAACCATACTTTACTTTAATGATGAGCTATTCAATCTTCTGAATCAATTAACTAAATTAAACCCTAATAAATCTGATGACTGATTTGATACATTTATTATTTAATCAAGATGTATTCCATGGGCCTCAGTGTTTATATATCAGTGACCAGTTACCTGAAGAAACTTCAAGTTATATCTAATGTCACTGATCTCACTGCAGTCCCTGAATCATACTTGACTGTAGTACTTGATCACATCCAGTCTTCTGGGTTAAATAATATGTAATAAGGCTTGAATATTAGCCTTTCAAGAGTTGACAGGGAAATGAAATCGCATTAGACTTCTAACCCCTGCAACTCTAGTACGGGACATCCGTCCTGTACGAACAGACACACAAATGTGTGATTACTAACTACTAACATCAAATTAATGTAATAATTCGAAGGAGGAGTATCGGTGTTCGTCTGTTCTAAACAGGACTTCGACCCGTGAGCAGCCCCCTGGGGAATTATGTCGGAAAATCCGACACCATTTAATAATCATACAGATAATAGCTGTATTACCCACAAGTTACCCATAGAAAACGTAACTTGTAGTGGAATTACCATCTAAAGAAAACGGGATAGCATCACCACATACTATTATAATTCACCACCTATTATGGTGGGAATTATTCTTAAATACATTAGTCTTTGGACTTTACCATCATAAAAACATCTTATATAAATTAACTTAATTATCAATATTAAAGTAGAGTAAATGTGACCCTTCTATCACTTTCTGACATCTGGACAAGTAGGCCAGGCGTCAGTGAGTGAGGAAGGAGGGCAGCCATTGTTGTGTCACCTCCGAGACGTGTGGAGCAAATTTGGCTCCTATCATTCTGGACAATGTCGGCCAGACGTCAATAGAATGGAGTGTTAGATGCAGCCATTGTTTATACTAGACCAGAGGCTCACACGGGAGCAAATACGGCTCCTGTTAATTTTACTTGGACGTAGTGTTATGGAAACCAAAGGTACCATCTCCAACACGATGTCTACAATTCAAGTTAAGTCTATCCGAAACCCGTTTATCATTCATTTATGGCCATTAATGTCAGGATATAGGGTGGTCCGGTTAGATCGCGAAATCGCCTCAAACTAAAGGTAATTAAGCCAGGTCTTCATGTTCCATGTACTGTTTTCTCTGATATAGCTTGTCATATATAGGATTCTGGCTTCACAGCTAGCGCACTTTTGACAGGTCAAGACGAGGATGCAAGATTATGTGCACCAGTTACTGGGTGATATGGAAGCTACCTCAAAGAGGATAATTTGGTGTCTACACCCTAGTTATACCTGGTGGACTAACCTGCTGTACTATAAGATAAGGAACCTTATAAATGTATGTAGCTATTACTGTAGTTTGATTGGCTGCATATATATATTAATTTAATAACCCTCCCCCTAATGTGTAGAGGATCGATTTGTGAGATTATGAGATTATTGCAGAAATACAGTCCACTTAACATTATACAAATTGCTATCGAAGTATATAAATTAACGTAAATATAAATTCATATAAATTAAATAAATATAAATCTCACAGGTCGGTTCCCACATGGGGCACACGTGAGGAACACAAATGCGAACAAGCCTGAATGGTCCCCAGGACAATATGCAACTGAAAACTCACACCCCAGAAGTGACTCGAACCCATACTCCCAGGAGCAAGCGCAACTGGTATGTACAAGACGCCTTAATCCACTTGACCATCACGACCGGACATAATGAGGTGATAGCCGAGGCTATTTGAACCACCCCACCGCCGGCACTCGGATAGTAATCTTGGGCATAGCATTTTACCAAATCACCTCATTCTTTGGGGCACACGTGAGGAACACAAATGCGAACAAGCCTGAATGGTCCCCAGGACAATATGCAACTGAAAACTCACACCCCAGAAGTGACTCGAACCCATACTCCCAGGAGCAAGCGAAACTGGTATGTACAAGACGCCTTAATCCACTTGACCATCACGACCGGACATAATGAGGTGATAGCCGAGGCTATTTGAACCACCCCACCGCCGGCACTCGGATAGTAATCTTGGGCATAGCATTTTACCAAATCACCTCATTCTTTGGGGCACACGTGAGGAACACAAATGCGAACAAGCCTGAATGGTCCCCAGGACAATATGCAACTGAAAACTCACACCCCAGAAGTGACTCGAACCCATACTCCCAGGAGAAAGCGCAACTGGTATGTACAAGACGCCTTAATCCACTTGACCATCACGACCGGACATAATGAGGTGATAGCCGAGGCTATTTGAACCACCCCACCGCCGGCACTCGGATAGTAATCTTGGGCATAGCATTTTACCAAATCACCTCATTCTTTGGGGCACACGTGAGGAACACAAATGCGAACAAGCCTGAATGGTCCCCAGGACAATATGCAACTGAAAACTCACACCCCAGAAGTGACTCGAACCCATACTCCCAGGAGCAAGCGCAACTGGTATGTACAAGACGCCTTAATCCACTTGACCATCACGACCGGACATAATGAGGTGATAGCCGAGGCTATTTGAACCACCCCACCGCCGGCACTCGGATAATAATCTTGGGCATAGCATTTTACCAAATCACCTCATTCTTTGGGGTACACGTGAGGAACACAAATGCGAACAAGCCTGAATGGTCCCCAGGACAATATGCCTGACCATTCAGGCTTGTTCGCATTTGTGTTCCTCACGTGTGCCCCAAAGAATGAGGTGATTTGGTAAAATGCTATGCCCAAGATTACTATCCGAGTGCCGGCGGTGGGGTGGTTCAAATAGCCTCGGCTATCACCTCATTATGTCCGGTCGTGATGGTCAAGTGGATTAAGTCGTCTTGTACATACCAGTTGCGCTTGCTCCTGGGAGTATGGGTTCGAGTCACTTCTGGGGTGTGAGTTTTCAGTTGCATATTGTCCTGGGGACCATTCAGGCTTGTTCGCATTTGTGTTCCTCACGTGTGCCCCAAAGAATGAGGTGATTTGGTAAAATGATATGCCCAAGATTACTATCCGAGTGCCGGCGGTGGGGTGGTTCAAATAGCCTCGGCTATCACCTCATTATGTCCGGTCGTGATGGTCAAGTGGATTAAGGCGTCTTGTACATACCAGTTGCGCTTGCTCCTGGGATATATATATATATATATATATATATATATATATATATATATATATATATATGCGAACAAGCTTGAATGGTCCCCAGGACAATATGCAACTGAAAACTCACACCCCAAAAGTGACTCGAACCCATACTCCCAGAAGCAACGCGACTGGTATGTACAAGACGCCTTAATCCACTTGACCATCACGACCGGACAAAATGAGGTGATAGCCGAGGCTATTTGAACCACCCCACCGCCGGCACTCGGATAGTAATCTTGGGCATAGCATTTTACCAAATAACCTCATTCTTTGGGGCACACGTGAGGAACACAAATGCGAACAAGCCTGAATGGTCCCCAGGACAATATGCAACTGAAAACTCACACCCCAGAAGTGACTCGAACCCATACTCCCAGAAGCAACGCAACTGGTATGTACAAGACGCCTTAATCCACTTGACCATCACGACCGGACAAAATGAGGTGATAGCCGAGGCTATTTGAACCACCCCACCGCCGGCACTCGGATAGTAATCTTGGGCATAGCATTTTACCAAATCACCTCATTCTTTGGGGCACACATGAGGAACACAAATGCGAACAAGCCTGAATGGTCCCCAGGACAATATGCAACTGAAAACTCACACCCCAGAAGTGACTCGAACCCATACTCCCAGAAGCAACGCAACTGGTATGTACAAGACGCCTTAATCCATTCGTGATTAAGGCTTGTGATTAAGGGACCATTCAGGCTTGTTCGCATTTGTGTTCCTCACGTGTGCCCCAAAGAATGAGGTGATTTGGTAAAATGCTATGCCCAAGATTACTATCCGAGTGCCGGCGGTGGGGTGGTTCAAATAGCCTCGGCTATCACCTCATTTTGTCCGGTCATGATGGTCAAGTGGATTAAGGCGTCTTGTACATACCAGTTGCGTTGCTTCTGGGAGTATGGGTTCGAGTCACTTCTGGGGTGTGAGTTTTCAGTTCCATATTGTCCTGGGGACCATTCAGGCTTGTTCGCATTTGTGTTCCTCATGTGTGCCCCAAAGAATGAGGTGATTTGGTAAAATGCTATGCCCAAGATTACTATCCGAGTGCCGGCGGTGGGATGGTTCAAATAGCCTCGGCTATCACCTCATTTTGTCCGGTCATGATGGTCAAGTGGATTAAGGCGTCTTGTACATACCAGTTGCATTGCTTCTGGGAGTATGGGTTCGAGTCACTTCTGGGGTGTGAGTTTTCAGTTGCATATTGTCCTGGGGACCATTCAGGCTTGTTCGCATTTGTGTTCCTCACGTGTGCCCCAAAGAATGAGGTGATTTGGTAAAATGCTATGCCCAAGATTACTATCCGAGTGCCGGCGGTGGGGTGGTTCAAATAGCCTCGGCTATCACCTCATTATGTCCGGTCGTGATGGTCAAGTGGATTAAGTCGTCTTGCACATACCAGTTGCGCTTGCTCCTGGGAGTATGGGTTCGAGTCACTTCTGGGGTGTGAGTTTTCAGTTGCATATTGTCCTGGGGACCATTCAGGCTTGTTCGCATTTGTGTTCCTCACGTGTGCCCCAAAGAATGAGGTGATTTGGTAAAATGCTATGCCCAAGATTACTATCCGAGTGCCGGCGGTGGGGTGGTTCAAATAGCCTCGGCTATCACCTCATTATGTCCGGTCGTGATGGTCAAGTGGATTAAGGCGTCTTGTACATACCAGTTGCGCTTGCTCCTGGGAGTATGGGTTCGAGTCACTTCTGGGGTGTGAGTTTTCAGTTATATATATATATATATATATATATATATATATATATATATATATATATATATATATATATATATATATATATGCGAACAAGCCTGAATGGTCCCCAGGACAATATGCAACTGAAAACTCACACCCCAAAAGTGACTCGAACCCATACTCCCAGAAGCAACGCGACTGGTATGTACAAGACGCCTTAATCCACTTGACCATCACGACCGGACAAAATGAGGTGATAGCCGAGGCTATTTGAACCACCCCACCGCCGGCACTCGGATAGTAATCTTGGGCATAGCATTTTACCAAATCACCTCATTCTTTGGGGCACACGTGAGGAACACAAATGCGAACAAGCCTGAATGGTCCCCAGGACAATATGCAACTGAAAACTCACACCCCAGAAGTGACTCGAACCCATACTCGCAGAAGCAACGCAACTGGTATGTACAAGACGCCTTAATCCACTTGACCATCACGACCGGACAAAATGAGGTGATAGCCGAGGCTATTTGAACCACCCCACCGCCGGCACTCGGATAGTAATCTTGGGCATAGCATTTTACCAAATCACCTCATTCTTTGGGGCACACGTGAGGAACACAAATGCGAACAAGCCTGAATGGTCCCCAGGACAATATGCAACTGAAAACTCACACCCCAGAAGTGACTCGAACCCATACTCCCAGAAGCAACGCAACTGGTATGTACAAGACGCCTTAATCCATTCGTGATTAAGGCTTGTGATTAAGGGACCATCCAGGCTTGTTCGCATTTGTGTTCCTCACGTGTGCCCCAAAGAATGAGGTGATTTGGTAAAATGCTATGCCCAAGATTACTATCCGAGTGCCGGCGGTGGGGTGGTTCAAATAGCCTCGGCTATCACCTCATTTTGTCCGGTCGTGATGGTCAAGTGGATTAAGGCGTCTTGTACATACCAGTTGCGTTGCTTCTGGGAGTATGGGTTCGAGTCACTTCTGGGGTGTGAGTTTTCAGTTGCATATTGTCCTGGGGACCATTCAGGCTTGTTCGCATTTGTGTTCCTCATGTGTGCCCCAAAGAATGAGGTGATTTGGTAAAATGCTATGCCCAAGATTACTATCCGAGTGCCGGCGGTGGGGTGGTTCAAATAGCCTCGGCTATCACCTCATTTTGTCCGGTCGTGATGGTCAAGTGGATTAAGGCGTCTTGTACATACCAGTTGCGTTGCTTCTGGGAGTATGGGTTCGAGTCACTTCTGGGGTGTGAGTTTTCAGTTGCATATTGTCCTGGGGACCATTCAGGCTTGTTCGCATTTGTGTTCCTCACGTGTGCCCCAAAGAATGAGGTGATTTGGTAAAATGCTATGCCCAAGATTACTATCCGAGTGCCGGCGGTGGGGTGGTTCAAATAGCCTCGGCTATCACCTCATTTTGTCCGGTCGTGATGGTCAAGTGGATTAAGGCGTCTTGTACATACCAGTTGCGTTGCTTCTGGGAGTATGGGTTCGAGTCACTTCTGGGGTGTGAGTTTTCAGTTATATATATATATATATATATATATATATATATATATATATATATATATATATATATATATATATATATATATATATATATATATATATATGCGGAACATCCACAGAGAAATATGAAATGAGGTGAACGTTTCGGCTCTGTTAAAGCCTTTGTCAACACCAGACTGATATATATATATATATATATATATATATATATATATATATATATATATATATATATATATATATATATATATATATATATATATATATATATATATATAATATATTAGTATATTTTGGTAGCAGTCTTTCCTGTAGACATATATTATTAAATATGACCGAAAAAGTAAGATTAATAATTCTAACACGAATTTTCTCAATCTTTCGTACATTTCTTTTCACTGTTGGAGGTAATTCAAAAATCAATTCTCCAAAATTCATTTTTATTTCTAGTCTGACGCGACACGAGCGCGTTTCGTAAAACTTATTACATTTTCAAAGACTTTAGTTTATAAATACACAACTGAATAGAACTTACATATCTCCGATTTTGTTTATATCTACATTTGAGTGAGGTGGATGGGGTGAGGTGGCATTAATAGGGTATTAATTTCATCAACACAAGACAGAACAAGAGGTGGCATTAATAGGGTATTAATTTCATCAACACAAGACAGAACACGAAACAATGGGTATTGAAATGGAAGTGATTGTAGAAAGCCTATTGGTCCATATTTCTTGATGCTTCTATATTGGAGTGGAGTCTTGAGGTGGGTAGAATATAGTTGTGCATTAATTGGCTGTTGATTGCTGGTGTTGACTTCTTAATGTGTAGTGCCTCGCAAACGTCAAACCGTCTGCTATCGCTGTATCTATCGATGATTTCTGTGTTGTTTACTTGGATTTCTCTGGCGATGGTTTGGTTGTGGGAAGAGATTATATGTTCCTTAATGGAGCCCTGTTGTTTATGCATCGTTAAACGCCTAGAAAGAGATGTTGTTGTCTTGCCTATATACTGGGTTTTTTGGAGCTTACAGTCTCCAAGAGGGCATTTGAAGGCATAGACGACGTTAGTCTCTTTTAAAGCGTTCTGCTTTGTATCTGGAGAGTTTCTCATGAGTAGGCTGGCCGTTTTTCTGGTTTTATAGTAAATCGTCAGTTGTATCCTCTGATTTTTGTCTGTAGGGATAACGTTTCTATTAACAATATCTTTCAGGACCCTTTCCTCCTTTCTACAATCACTTCCATTTCAATACCCATTGTTTCGTGTTCTGTCTTGTGTTGATGAAATTAATACCCTATTATTGCCACCTCACCCCATCCACCTCACTCAAATGTAGATATAAACAAAATCGGAGATATGTAAGTTCTATTCAGTTGTGTATTTGTAAACTAAAGCCTTTGAAAATGTAATAAGTTTTACGAAACGCGCTCGTGTCGCGTCAGACTAGAAATAAAAATGAATTTTGGAGAATTGATTTTTGAATTACCTCCAACAGTAAAAAGAAATGTACGAAAGATTGAGAAAATTCGTGTTAGAATTATTAATCTTACTTTTTCGGTCATATTTAAATATATATTTATATATATATATATATATATATATATATATATATATATATATATATATATATATATATATATATATATATATATATTTATATATATATATATATATATATATATATATATATATATATATATATATATATATATTTGTATCCAAGACGTATCACGGAAATAGCTAATAAAAATAAAATTTTATGCCAGAATAGAGCCGTTACATTTAATTATGTCACGGTGGGACTCATTCTTTTGTATTTAAAGCTGTATAAAGCTGGCAAGTTGAGTGTTGGTGGCCAGACCGCTCTTCTCCCTTGACTAATATGTTAATGAGTTTATGTATTCAAATAATGTGTTAGTTATTGTGTCCATTAAGATGAACAAAGTTAGACACAGTTAAATATTTCTATACAAAATTGCCAACGTTGAATCTGAATTATGTGTACAGTCAGTAGGTAAATATTTCTTTGGTGTTACGTGATATAACGAAATCAATTATGTAAATACATTTTTGTGTTATGTCCTGTCTTTCCTGGGCCTTTGTGTGTTACTTTACTACACTATTTCATAATTAAACCTGAGAACAATGTAATTATAAAGGAATTTAATCATCTGGTCCAAGGAAAGTGTTAAAAAAGCATTTAATATCATGGTAAAATAATGGAATTATTACGAATTTAATCGTTTTTATTAAGGAAAAGAGTCAAATCAACGATAATGTTTTGGTGGATATAGAGGTGTCTTCTGTAGCCTTCCTCTATAGCCTTTATCAGAGGCTATAGAGCAGCTGTGCTACAGAGCAGCAGCAGCACACTATTAAGCAAAGTCCTCTACTTCATACGTCTTGACAGTGTAGCCAACACACTAAACACCTGTAACCTCTTGTTACATTCGTGTACACAAGTGGCTACGCTGTGGCGCTGAGATGTTTCATGATAGAGGAACATTGTTATCTATTACAGCGCTGCTGCCTCTGTGTCTCTACCATATTATCAGTTGAGTCTTTCATACATTTAGAGAATTTCAAATTAAACCAACAGCATGTCGTGTACCTGGCAGCAGATGGAGGATTCAGTCACTAATACGTTCTTGACTGAATGCCGAGAATTCAGTCAATTGACTGACTATACGTACAATTGACTCTGCATAGTTTGGATACAATTAAACTTGATGTCAATGGGTTGTTAGACTAGTTTGGCCGCAGGGCTTTTCCCGTAAAGACGAAGGGGAGTTATCAGGGGAAAGCGCCACGCCACCACGACTATATAGCACTGGGAAGGGGTCAGGATCAGGATTTGGGATGGGACGGCGGGGAAGGAATGGTGCCCATCCACTTAGAGGGTCGGGGATTGAACGCCGACCTGCATGAAGCGAGACCGTCGCTCTACCGTCCAGCCCAAGTGGTTGGACGCCTCTAAATATGAAATAAACGTAGACTTTCATATTCCTTGACCAGAGGTGTGTGACATGTACCAATCAACTACTTGACACTCTGTAGCCAAGTAGTTGGCTACAGAGTGCCAACTGAAGGCACTCACTGAAGGGTGGCTCGACTTCTACATGCTTGTCGTGAATTAGGTCAAGCACTTCAAAATGTTGGACACTGTATACGTGTATTTAAGCATCCTCTGGTCACGTATAAGGCGCTGATTAAGTGACTTAAACTTAAGTCACTTAACATGAGTGATCTTACTTAAGTAACTTAAGAACGACTCCACAAACACGTCAGAAACACAGTTTTGCTGTGTTTGTGACTCCGTGTGTGAAAGCAACACAACAGCGTCAACATCCTCCCTTAATAAGAGGTCTGAGATCAGACACTTGGCGGCAACACAATCCACAGTCTAATGTGGATCTAATTAACGCGTTCTTCCAGACATTGTTTGAAGACCCTTTCAAGTAGGTCGCTTAAGAGTTCTCAAGTCGTTTTCTCAAACTAAACTTCCTCACAAAGATTTAAGTTGTCAAATATATTAACCAATATTCATAACTAACACAGTTGCTGAACACATCATCATTACAACATACAAGTACAACATACCTGTATGTTGTAACATAAGGCAGCAACATCTAAATAACTGATACAAACTCAACCGTACTGACTGGCCAATCCTAGAACTTACATTAATTGATCGTTTACATAATATATTATCTACAATTACCTCCATTGGAAATGCATTCATTAAACTATCTAAACTAACTAAAAGCCGCTATAACATTAATGAAAAATTTTCCCGAAGTCGAATTTTTCGTTAATTATTTAGCAAGGCAACGCACCTCTCTTGTACAATGAGCAGTGAGTGTATTACAATGAGTGTATTACAATTAGTGTGTTATAATGAGTGTATTACACTACCTACAATGTAATGAGTGTATGTGTAGGTTCACTTTGCACGGTTGTCTTCTAGAGCATAACAAGAGAAATTGAAATGAGACCGATCATATCACCACCATCCGCTACAGGTCACCACCATCCGCCACAGGTCACCACCATTCGCTACAGTTCACCACCATCCGCCACAAGTCACCACCATCCGCCACAGGTCACCACCATCCGCCACAGGTCACCACCATCCGCCACAAGTCACCACCATCCGCCACAGGTCACCACCATCCGCCACAGGTCACCACCATCCGCCACAGGTCACCACCATCCGCCACAGGTCACCACAATCCACCACAGGTCACCTCCATCCGCCACAGGTCACCACCATCCGCCACAGGTCACCACCATCCGCCACAGGTCACCACCATCTGCCACAGGTCACTACCATCCGCCACAGGTCACCACCATCCGCCACAGGTCACCACCATCTGCCACAGGTCACTACCATCCGCCACAGGTCACCACCATCCGCCACAGGTCACCACCATCTGCCACAGGTCACTACCATCCGCCACAGGTCGCCACCATCCGCCACAGGTCACCACCATCCGCCACAGGTGTTACGGACCTGAGCCCAGCGTCCGAGCACGGAGCAGTGACGACATCACCATCTGTGAGTCTGCTCCCAAAACCTTCTCTAATTGGACAGTGCCATCTAGTGAGGACGAGATATACCGGCCACAGGGGCTGGTTTCCCGTCTTAATCAGCTCGTAACATAGCCGCTGCTGACCTCTGGTGAGGTGGCACTTAGACAGCAATGCCATCTATGGAGTGGATTGGTGGACGTTTGTGTCTAAGCCTGTAAGTGAGGTGCCCTAGAGTGTAACCAGTACTAATGATGTGTCTGATTACAGAGTCGACCTGGGACTGCTGTATTGAACGATGAGGCAGTCTACCCAAGGCAGCCATAGTCTCTCCACGTGTTTGCTGCAGAAGCTTTGAGTCATCCCCGGACGAACACTGTTGAGTGTGTTAGCTTGCCTGTGACGTGGCAGTGCCAGGAATCGTCTTATCTGGGGGCTGGCTGGTGGGAGAGACTGGCCACTGTGGTGCAGAGAGAGGAGAGTGATCTGCGGTATCACACGAGACTCCTGCCTAGGGCTCGCAACCCTAGTATCAATCTTTGGAGTGGCCTACACAGCGGAGCTGATCGGAACCTGCCAGCTACAGGCTGGATTTGTGGTTGAAGGCCTCCGCGACGGTGCACCCAGTGGGACTGTGATTTGGCTGGCCTCTGGCCGGGGTAGATTCGCCGAAAGAATCAGAGGATTCATCGTGAGCCACGACGAAGAGAACCAGGGCTACTCATCGTGAGCACCGTGGAGCATCCCGTGTCTTCAGAGGAAGACGATTCTGTACATTGTGTATTTATACCCCCCTGTGTGACAGTTTATATATTTATTTATGGTGGTGGTGATTATATATAGATATCTGAGCATTTGTATCCCTTCCCCTTTAATTTACTTGCATTATGGAACACACCCCTTGAAAGCCACTACTAACTTGGGGCCGGATACCCAAACTCTAATAACATCAGAGGAGAACCCAGTTGCGACCCAATAGGGCCGTAACAACAGGTCACCACCATCCGCCATAGGTCACCACCATCCGCCACAGGTCACCACCATCCGCCACAGGTCACGACCATCCGCCACAGGTCACCACCATCCGCCACAGGTCACCACCATCCGCCACAGGTCACCACCATCCGCGACAGGTCACCACCATCCGCCACAGGTCACCACCATCCGCCACAGGTCACCACCATCCGCCACATGTCGTTATCATCTGTCATATTCTCTGTCAAGATCCATCAAATTCATCCCCTTAAAACTTTTCTATTCATCGTATAGAATTTATCAAAGCAATTCATGCCAACTTTATTGGTAAGAAATGAATGATTTATACCGACCCGACAAATTTTGGAGAAAGTTAATCATTTTTCAAAATTCTTCCATTATATATTGCTTTAATAATAAAATACTTGCAATAAATCAAGATTTTGGAATCAGTTTAACCTGTACTGACGACGAATACTGTATAATCGTTCAAAGTGATTTTGAAAGTCAATATTAGTCACGTAAAGGCTTATTAATCCCGCATGGAAATCGGATATTGAAAGAATCAATACACCAGGAATCATGTATTGAACTCCACGTGACACTGGCGCGGTGATCAATTCTGACTATTCAAACCTTGTACTCATCACCACGGGACATACACAGTGAGAGGTGTACCTCGTTGCTCAGTGTGTATATACACACACACTCAATATACACTCAAGTGCAGGCAAGGAGTCACAATAACGTGTCTGAAAAATGTTGACCAAACCACACATTAGAAAGTGAAGGGACGACGACGTTTCGGTCCGTCCTGGACCATTCTCAAGCTGATTGTGAGATTGTGAGAGTCAATATACACTCATCTATGTCTATGTACACATAACCGGTTATACAGCCATGGTTCGGTTCTCCCGTCCACCGACACCTTGGATCACTATAGGCCTAACTCGTTCCTCACTTAACTTGTGAGGCTTGTTAGGAGTTTTAGCTTTTAGTGTGGTGGCCTACTAATTTTTGGTGTGTAGGCCTACTAATTTTTGGTGTGTAGGCCTACTAATTTTTGGTGTGTAGGCCTACTAATTTTTGGTGTGTAGGCCTACTAATTTTTGGTGTGTAGGCCTACTAAATTTTGTGACGGGAAAGTGTTGGAGTGTTGATGTTCGGCAGTCCTCCAATGGCAGGTGTCAAAGCCTGGTCACACTTAAAACAAAAATATAGACTGCTTGCCTGTTGTCTGTGGTAAGTGAGAGGGAGGAACACGTAAAACACAAAGTATGAACAATGAAATTTTAATATATTTACTTTAAACATAAATGAAAATAAAGACAAATTTCGGGCAAATGACTAATGAAATAAAATGACAAAGATGAATACAAAAAAATACAATAGATTAAATAATGTTGAAATGGTGCTGAGAATATCGGCTATGGCTGAAACCTCCCTTCGTATACGAGCTAATAAGCTAGTATGCCAGAGAGAGATGTCAACGCTAAGAGCACAAGGAATATTCTGAAGTTGATAGCTGGTAAGGCTCAGACGTCGACTCGGGTACAGGGCGTTGAGGTGTGGTGTGCAGGTGCGCGGCTGGCGAGTCACCAATCAGGGGCAGGCAAGCTGGTGAAGGGTAGTTAGCTGGTTTGATGACGAGCCGGCGTGTGGAGGGTGTGTGGAGTGGGGGGATTTTGGATACGTTTTGCCTCCTGGTCAAAACGTTTTGTGCTACCGGTGACGTATCTTGAATGTAACATCTTATACTTGTATGTGGGACGTAACTTGAAGTAGAGAAGAGCAGGCTCAATCTCTCTAGAAAGAGATTATCGTCACACTATGTACACAGAACCGGTTATACAGCCATGCTTCGGTTCCCCCGTCCACCGACACCTTCGATCACTATAGGTCTAACTCGTTCCTCACTTAACTTGTGAGGCTTGTTAGGAGTTTTAGCTTTTAGTGTGGTGGCCTACTAATTTTTGGTCTGTAGGCCTACTAATTTTTGGTGTGTAGGCCTACAAATTTTTAACAACGCACATAGATCCAGTGAAGAAGAATTTAACTGGGAATGAAGAATTGTATTGATGAAACCTTACCCAGCAGTTTACTAGCAAGAACTGTTGAAATTTTCATTTTCATTTGGGGGGGGGTGTAGGAGTGAAAAGACCTACTTACCTTATATGAGCAATTTATATAGGGAGGAGGAGATCCTATGACAAAAAGTCAGAGATACAGAGCACATAGGTGGATCGACAGACAGATAGATGGATAGTAAGATGAGTAGATGGATGGATAAATGAATGATTAGATGGATGGATAGGCAATTGAATCTACAGCTGGATGGATAGACTTTGTCATTATTATTGCACTCTGTTGTTACAAACACAAATTAACTTTTACAGAACCCACAAACTCACAGACAACAAGGCCTAAACAGTATCTGAGACTCTTGTGAGACACTGTTTAAGAAATAGGTCCATGGGAGACCTTATGAGGTTGTCCTTCCTACACAAACCAGACTAAGCCTCGCAAGAGTAACAATTCGAATGTAAACATTGTTGATAACAGCAAAAGCCTATTACTGTACAACATTCACAATGGAGCGTAAGAATTCTGGCATGAAAACGAGTTCACGATTACCTTGGCCTTATATAGTCCATGACAAAGCAAAAGTAAATAAAAAAGGAAGTAATTACATTAATTACAAAATGACGTATTATATCATGGTCTCAACTGCAGTAGAGGGGAGGAGGCCTCCCTGACCCACCTCAGGTATGCAGTGCATTTAATATGTGCTCCTCGGGGTTATGTATGAGATAGTGGCAACATGCATCATGCAACGTAACCCCATAAAAGTATAAGGCAAGTCTCCATAAGTCTGGCATGATGGTGGTGTTCAGGGCTGAGACACGCCGCTGACATGACACACGAGGGACTGGCATGGCTAGTGTCAACTCTGGGGAGTCATACTCATTCATTATATTAGCCTTATGCTTCCTTGTTTTGTTTTGTAAATCATAATTTTAGATATATCTGTACTTTAAGTGAGAATATCTGTATGTCTGCCTGTCTGTTCAAAGTTGGAGGTCAAATGTTCCATGTTAGCCTCATTCAAATTGGCAGAGAGAATGGTTTAAGGCTCGGAAAAAACTATAGGCTGGTCGGGGTCGCCATAATTCAAAAAAGAACAGCGTGCCAGGGCCACATTCAGACCCCCACGATCATTTTTGACATTATCCTTCAGCTACACAGCTAAATTTTTTCCAAAACAAACTTAAAAAAAATATATCGACTGTACCTTCCTCTTAAAAATATATTTAAAAATTAATTTTAAAAAATAATAAGGGTAACTATTGTGTTTCAGTATTTCACACTATACTGAGCTGCTCCCACAGGCGACCATCCACACATCACACTATAATGTTGGTTATAAGAGAGAGAGAGAGAGAGACATAGTAGGTAAATGTTAGGTTGATACATGGATGAGTAAGTAGATAGGTGGATAGAGATGGATAGGTTAATGGATTGGTGGATGAATAGAGGGAGGTATAGAGTAGTGTAAGAGGAGACAAATGGGGAATTAATTTTCAGAAACGGTTGAGCACTTCCATTCCGACTCGGGTCCTGGGGGCGGATTCGACCTAAAACTTATTGTAAGCGGTTGGGTTAGGGCACGGCCGGCGCGCACCTGGTTGGCTGGCGGGGTGGAGTGGTGGTCCGTTCCCCCTAGGGGTCCCCAGGGCCCACCACCCAGGGCAAGCCTGAACAACTCGTGCCCTATCCTAACCTGTTTTTTCACTTTTTGTCGCTTACGTTTATGATGAGTCTAAGGCAGGGGTCTCCAAACTTTTCAATGTAAGGGACACATTATATATTTCCCATATTTATGCGGGCCGGAGGAATAAAAAATGAAATTGCTATTTTGTATAAATAAGATAAAGGCATTGTCAAAGTACAGAGAAAAGAATATTGTACAGTGTTTGTGCTCCCTGAAACGGAAGCAGCGAAGCCCCACTCGCCCTCCATCCCCACAATATACAGTTATACACAACTGATTGGTTGTAATGCACAACACATACCTACCAGTATTAATATCTGTGCGTCACACTATCGAGAGAGAGGAAAACTGACTCGGGTTGAGCCCCACCAGTCAGCAGCCCCAGCTTTGAATAATTCTGCGATGCCATTCGTACGATAATTATTTTTTCAAGGCCACCACACAGGGATTTGTTTGGAGGGCTGGATGAAATTATGTGGCGGGCCGGATGTGGCCCACGGGCCATAGTTTGGAGACCCCTGGTCTAAGGCATCAAGAAGGGGGTCCCTACTTTTGAATGGTACAGAGGATGAATGTTCAATAGATAAAAACCAAAAAATGCACTAGTGAAAGGAATATAAACGTTTTTGGAGTATTTAATAGCATGAGCAAAAATTCACGATTTGGCCTGGGGTGTTACCAGAGTACTACGGTATCAGTTTGGGGGCCCCTACTTATGAATGAATCAGAGGGTGAATGTTCAATAGATTAAAACAAAAAAAAAACACAGTTGAAAGCGAATATAGAAGTTTTTGGAGTACTTTAATGATGCTATGACTGAATTATATAGGGAGCCCTTGGCACAGCTCCAATTTCTGTAATGGTCAGAGGTGAGCAGAGAGAACAGGGCGCGATTTTTTCACCAATCAGGAGCCAAGTAGAAAAATTCTCTTTTCACCCAGGGTCATGGGCCAATCAAGTGAAATTTTCCTTATTTGTCGCGGGGGTGTCACGTGACATGACGTCGGCAATAGGGACTCCCTACCTATGATTACCCCAGTGGGGTCAAGCATACAAGGGGGGGTCAAGATTCCTTACAAAGACCAAGTTGGATATTTAGGTGTAGTAAGCCTTATCTTGAATTTGCATGATACTGTGGGGTACATTGACATGAAGGGCGAACCATAGAACAGGATCTGCATGTGAGAGGGGTCATATTAGGGTTTTAAAGAAGTTAAGATGGCTTTAAAGAGTTCTGTGTGCTTGATGGTGGGTAAATGTTCAGTCAATAATTCTCGTGTTTTTAATCTGAATGAGGGGGTCCTAGTTTGCGTTCTAGTCGTAAAATGAGTTCCTTAGAAAATGAGCTTTCAGTACTCTATATAATTTGAAATGAGATCAATAAAGACATGTTTATATGCGAGAAGAGTCAGGTTGGAAACTGTTTATTCCAGTCATCCCCCCTCTCTTTGCTCCGTTTTCTGTAGCCAAAGTAAAGATTCCATTTTCTGTGAAATTCAGCTGAGTACTGGTGATCAAGGCATGCTTGCATTTGTATGGTTCTAATCTGTTTATAGATTTTACAGATATATTTGTCGGGCCTCAAATTAGATTTTAATATGAAAAATAGCATCAAATGTATGTCTATCATTTGTAATAAACATTAAAAACAGTGACATTAGCTGCGATATTATATAGAATACAAAAAAATTGATAAATAGTGGGGCCTCAGCCATATTGTGTTGGGTTTGACGCCCTATACTGCATTTTTAACACTTGTAAATAAGCTATGAAGGAAAATAGTTTAGTGTTTTAAGTAATTTAATATAAATTAGGGATCTGTTCATATTCTGTATTAAATCGCATTTTAACACTATAATAGCTCGCAGCTATTGTGGTGGGGGGCCCCAATAACTCATATAACGTGACTACTGATACTATGCAATACTTTTTGCTATCATGCCTAAAAATTTATAAGTCGAATCTATCAGTTATCTTTTTTTATGTCAGTGGTGGTATATCAAGCGCAAAGGCTTTTAGAAAATGTTAGACCTCCACCTTTCAAAAAGTGAGAAGATGAATTCATTTTGGCATTACTGTCATTACTTTGCAAGTTTTAATGATAGCACATGCTTAAACAAACTCGCTCACAAAAACAAACTCAATTTTTTTTTGGTTCAACTTACACAAATAAACCCAGGGCTTTCACATTCGCACAAAGTACTTAGTCCCCCCTAAACTTAAAACAGTTGCACAAACTTACTTAAACACATTGCTAAACTCTTATACACAAACAAAAACTCAATTTTTAATTTAACAAATAAACACGAGCCTTGCACATTCACACGAAAAAAATGCTTAGTCCCCCTAGACTTAAACACTCACAATCCTACGGTGCTTTAATTGCCAAAGCCTTCCAAACCTTCACTGGGTCGTTAGTCATACATAGAATCAGGGAGAAAAATATCTGCTTCAATATATATAAAAAAAAAAACTCTTGAATAAATAGTCCAACCTCTTGGGTTGGACGGTAGAGCGACGGCCTCACTTCATGTAGGTTGGCGTTCAATCCCCCTGACCATCCAAGTGGTTGGGCCGCCATTTATTTCTTCCTCCCATCCTATTCCCAAATCCTTATCCTGACTCCTTCCCAGTGCTACATGGTCGTAATGGCTTGGCGCTTTCTCCTGATAGTTCCATTCCATTCTTGACTAAATAACTAGCATTAAGTTTCAAGTCAATATAATATTCCCATCTCACCCCTTCCCCCCAGAACTCTGCACATTCCTGCCCTCCAACAAATCCCAAAGCCTTGCAGGAGCCCACCGGTCATTAGACATGTTTTCGCTCAACTGTATTTATGTAAAATAATACGTCAGATAGAAATAGTTTCGCATTGGTATTATATTTACTTTATAAATTTCCTCTATAAAAATGAAATGCCATTGCGCATTATGATCGTTTTATATTGAATATTGCATAAATACTTACGAGATTTCATAAAAAAATATTTTAATGAGCCAGGTTTGGAAGGCTTTGTTTTAAAGTTACCACTTACTTTTTTTTAATAAATAATAAATTTATTTGCATTGACAAGGATTTGCCAAATCCTTAAGTGCCAAATGCTTAATGCACAGACTACCCTGTTCCAGTAGCTGAAGTTTATAACTTTTTAGACACTCAACCCACCAGGGAACTCGAACACTGGCCAACAAGGTGGCAGTTACACGCTGTATCCACTACACCATTCTTGAGTTTTCCCATATAACAGGGCTCGATGAAAGAGCACCGGGGGTCCCACACTATCTCATTGCCTGGGAGAGGATTGGAGTTCTGGTTGGTTAAATACCCCAGAATTCTTACCTCCCTTTATGGCTTTGAAGAATGGTGTAGTGGATACAGCCTAGAAAGAGATGTTGTTGTCTTGCCTATATACTTTTTTTTTTTTGGGGTGGGGGGGATTGTAAGCTCCAAAAAACCCAGTATAAAGGCAAGACAACAACATCTCTTTCTAGGCGTTTAACGATGCATAAGCAACAGGGCTCTATTAAGGAACATATAATCTCTTCCCACAACCAAACCATCGCCAGAGAAATCCTAGTAAACAACACAGAAATCATCGATAGATACAGCGATAGCAGGCGGCTTGACGTCTGCGAGGCACTAGACATTAAAAAGTCAACACCAGCAATCAACAGCCAATTAATGCACAACTATATTCTATCTACCCACCTCAAGACTCCGCTCCATTATAGAAGCATCAAGGAATATGGACCAATAGGCTTTCTACAATCACTTCCATTCAATACCCATTGTTTTGTGTTCTGTCTTGTGTTTAGGAATTTAATACCCTATTAATACCACCTCACCCCATCCACCTCACTCAAATGTAGATATAAACAAATCGAAGATGTGTAAGCTCTATTTAGTTGTGTATGTGTAAACTAAAGTCTTTGAAAATGTAATAAGTTTTACGAAACCCGCTCAAGTGTCGCGTCAGACTAGAAATAAAAATGAATTTTGGAGAATTGATTTTTGAATTACCACCAACAGTGAAAAGAAACGTACGAAAGATCGAGAAAATTCGTGTTAGAATTATTTATCTTACTTTTTCGGTCATATTTAATAATATATATATATATATATATATATATGTATATGTATGTATATATATATATATATATATATATATATATATATATATATATATATATATATATATATATATATATATATATATATATATATATATATAAGCCTATACTTGCATAAACCACAAGTGAAGATAAACAATCTTTGGACAACACCCACCAGTGGGACTCGAACCCAGAAAGCACAACTACCTTCCAGTAGCTGGCATAACTAGTATGCTTTAACCCACTACGCCATCAGACCTTACAAAAGAAGTAGATAGTTCGAGATATATATATCTCAAACATCTCTACCTCCCGAAGGCACCAGATGAGTGAGGGGTCAGTCTGCAATTTTCGTCAAGCCACTGTCAATGTGAGAGAACTCGTGTCCAGCTTATAAGCCTATACTTGCATAAACCACAAGTGAAGATAAACAATCTTTGGACAACACCCACCAGTGGGACTCGAACCCAGAAAGCACAACTACCTTCCAGTAGCTGGCATAACTAGTATGCTTTAACCCACTACGCCATCAGACCTTACAAAAGAAGTAGATAGTTCGAGATATATATATCTCAAACATCTCTACCTCCCGAAGGCACCAGATGAGTGAGGGGTCAGTCTGCAATTTTCGTCAAGCCACTGTCAATGTGAGAGAACTCGTGTCCAGCTTATAAGCCTATACTTGCATAAACCACAAGTGAAGATAAACAATCTTTGGACAACACCCACCAGTGGGACTCGAACCCAGAAAGCACAACTACCTTCCAGTAGCTGGCATAACTAGTATGCTTTAACCCACTACGCCATCAGACCTTACAAAAGAAGTAGATAGTTCGAGATATATATATCTCAAACATCTCTACCTCCCGAAGGCACCAGATGAGTGAGGGGTCAGTCTGCAATTTTCGTCAAGCCACTGTCAATGTGAGAGAACTCGTGTCCAGCTTATAAGCCTATACTTGCATAAACCACAAGTGAAGATAAACAATCTTTGGACAACACCCACCAGTGGGACTCGAACCCAGAAAGCACAACTACCTTCCAGTAGCTGGCATAACTAGTATGCTTTAACCCACTACGCCATCAGACCTTACAAAAGAAGTAGATAGTTCGAGATATATATATCTCAAACATCTCTACCTCCCGAAGGCACCAGATGAGTGAGGGGTCAGTCTGCAATTTTCGTCAAGCCACTGTCAATGTGAGAGAACTCGTGTCCAGCTTATAAGCCTATACTTGCATAAACCACAAGTGAAGATAAACAATCTTTGGACAACACCCACCAGTGGGACTCGAACCCAGAAAGCACAACTACCTTCCAGTAGCTGGCATAACTAGTATGCTTTAACCCACTACGCCATCAGACCTTACAAAAGAAGTAGATAGTTCGAGATATATATATCTCAAACATCTCTACCTCCCGAAGGCACCAGATGAGTGAGGGGTCAGTCTGCAATTTTCGTCAAGCCACTGTCAATGTGAGAGAACTCGTGTCCAGCTTATAAGCCTATACTTGCATAAACCACAAGTGAAGATAAACAATCTTTGGACAACACCCACCAGTGGGACTCGAACCCAGAAAGCACAACTACCTTCCAGTAGCTGGCATAACTAGTATGCTTTAACCCACTACGCCATCAGACCTTACAAAAGAAGTAGATAGTTCGAGATATATATATCTCAAACATCTCTACCTCCCGAAGGCACCAGATGAGTGAGGGGTCAGTCTGCAATTTTCGTCAAGCCACTGTCAATGTGAGAGAACTCGTGTCCAGCTTATAAGCCTATACTTGCATAAACCACAAGTGAAGATAAACAATCTTTGGACAACACCCACCAGTGGGACTCGAACCCAGAAAGCACAACTACCTTCCAGTAGCTGGCATAACTAGTATGCTTTAACCCACTACGCCATCAGACCTTACAAAAGAAGTAGATAGTTCGAGATATATATATCTCAAACATCTCTACCTCCCGAAGGCACCAGATGAGTGAGGGGTCAGTCTGCAATTTTCGTCAAGCCACTGTCAATGTGAGAGAACTCGTGTCCAGCTTATAAGCCTATACTTGCATAAACCACAAGTGAAGATAAACAATCTTTGGACAACACCCACCAGTGGGACTCGAACCCAGAAAGCACAACTACCTTCCAGTAGCTGGCATAACTAGTATGCTTTAACCCACTACGCCATCAGACCTTACAAAAGAAGTAGATAGTTCGAGATATATATATCTCAAACATCTCTACCTCCCGAAGGCACCAGATGAGTGAGGGGTCAGTCTGCAATTTTCGTCAAGCCACTGTCAATGTGAGAGAACTCGTGTCCAGCTTATAAGCCTATACTTGCATAAACCACAAGTGAAGATAAACAATCTTTGGACAACACCCACCAGTGGGACTCGAACCCAGAAAGCACAACTACCTTCCAGTAGCTGGCATAACTAGTATGCTTTAACCCACTACGCCATCAGACCTTACAAAAGAAGTAGATAGTTCGAGATATATATATCTCAAACATCTCTACCTCCCGAAGGCACCAGATGAGTGAGGGGTCAGTCTGCAATTTTCGTCAAGCCACTGTCAATGTGAGAGAACTCGTGTCCAGCTTATAAGCCTATACTTGCATAAACCACAAGTGAAGATAAACAATCTTTGGACAACACCCACCAGTGGGACTCGAACCCAGAAAGCACAACTACCTTCCAGTAGCTGGCATAACTAGTATGCTTTAACCCACTACGCCATCAGACCTTACAAAAGAAGTAGATAGTTCGAGATATATATATCTCAAACATCTCTACCTCCCGAAGGCACCAGATGAGTGAGGGGTCAGTCTGCAATTTTCGTCAAGCCACTGTCAATGTGAGAGAACTCGTGTCCAGCTTATAAGCCTATACTTGCATAAACCACAAGTGAAGATAAACAATCTTTGGACAACACCCACCAGTGGGACTCGAACCCAGAAAGCACAACTACCTTCCAGTAGCTGGCATAACTAGTATGCTTTAACCCACTACGCCATCAGACCTTACAAAAGAAGTAGATAGTTCGAGATATATATATCTCAAACATCTCTACCTCCCGAAGGCACCAGATGAGTGAGGGGTCAGTCTGCAATTTTCGTCAAGCCACTGTCAATGTGAGAGAACTCGTGTCCAGCTTATAAGCCTATACTTGCATAAACCACAAGTGAAGATAAACAATCTTTGGACAACACCCACCAGTGGGACTCGAACCCAGAAAGCACAACTACCTTCCAGTAGCTGGCATAACTAGTATGCTTTAACCCACTACGCCATCAGACCTTACAAATGAAGTAGATAGTTCGAGATATATATATCTCAAACATCTCTACCTCCCGAAGGCACCAGATGAGTGAGGGGTCAGTCTGCAATTTTCGTCAAGCCACTGTCAATGTGAGAGAACTCGTGTCCAGCTTATAAGCCTATACTTGCATAAACCACAAGTGAAGATAAACAATCTTTGGACAACACCCACCAGTGGGACTCGAACCCAGAAAGCACAACTACCTTCCAGTAGCTGGCATAACTAGTATGCTTTAACCCACTACGCCATCAGACCTTACAAAAGAAGTAGATAGTTCGAGATATATATATCTCAAACATCTCTACCTCCCGAAGGCACCAGATGAGTGAGGGGTCAGTCTGCAATTTTCGTCAAGCCACTGTCAATGTGAGAGAACTCGTGTCCAGCTTATAAGCCTATACTTGCATAAACCACAAGTGAAGATAAACAATCTTTGGACAACACCCACCAGTGGGACTCGAACCCAGAAAGCACAACTACCTTCCAGTAGCTGGCATAACTAGTATGCTTTAACCCACTACGCCATCAGACCTTACAAAAGAAGTAGATAGTTCGAGATATATATATCTCAAACATCTCTACCTCCCGAAGGCACCAGATGAGTGAGGGGTCAGTCTGCAATTTTCGTCAAGCCACTGTCAATGTGAGAGAACTCGTGTCCAGCTTATAAGCCTATACTTGCATAAACCACAAGTGAAGATAAACAATCTTTGGACAACACCCACCAGTGGGACTCGAACCCAGAAAGCACAACTACCTTCCAGTAGCTGGCATAACTAGTATGCTTTAACCCACTACGCCATCAGACCTTACAAAAGAAGTAGATAGTTCGAGATATATATATCTCAAACATCTCTACCTCCCGAAGGCACCAGATGAGTGAGGGGTCAGTCTGCAATTTTCGTCAAGCCAAGTATATATATATATATATATATATTGATATATATATATATATATATATGTCGGAAAATCCGACACCATTTTATAATCATACAGATAATAGCTGTATTGTATAAACAAGTTACCCATAGAAAACGTAACTTGTAGTGGAATTACCGTCTAAAGAAAACGGGATATCATCACCACATACTATTATAATTCACCAGCTATTCTGCTGGGAATTATTCTTAAATACATTAGTCTTTGGACTTTACCATCATAAAAACATCTTATATAAATTAACTTAATTATCAATATTAAAGTAGAGTAAATGTGACCCTTCTATCACTTTCTGAAATGTGGACAATGTAAGCCAGGCGTCAGAGTGAGGAGGAGGGCAGCCATTGTTGTTTATACGAGACCAGAGGCTCACACGGGAGCAAATTTAGCTCTTGTTAAATTTACTTGGACGTAGTGTTATGGAAACCAAAGGTGTACCATTGTCAACACGCTGTCTACAAATTCAAGTTAAGTGTCTATCCGAAACCCGTTTATCATTCATTTATGGCCATTAATGTCAGGATATAGGGTGACCCGGTTAGATCACATGGAAGCCTCAAACTAAAGGTAATTAAGCCAGGTCTTCAATGTTCCATGTACTGTATAGTGTTTTCTCTGATATAGCTTGTCATATATAGGATTCTGGCTTCACAGCTAGCGCACTTTTGACAGGTCAAGACGAGGATGGAAGACTTTGTGCACCAGTTACTGGGTGAGGAAGCTACCTCAAAGAGGATAATTTGGTGTCTACACCCTAGTTATACCTGGTGGACTAACCTGCTGTACTATAAGATAAGGAACCTTTTCAGTGTATGTAGTTAATACTGTAGTTTGATTGGCTGCATATATATATAAACTAATAAACACCCCCTAATGTGTAGAGGATCGATTTGTGAGATTATGAGATTATTGCAGAAATACAGTCCACTTATCATTATACAAATTGCTATCGAAGTATATAAATTCACGTAAATATAAATTCATATAAATTAAATAAATATAAATCTCACAGGTCGGTTCCCACATTATTTGGTCCTTCGAACCGGATGACGGATTATTTGATCCTTTGAACCCACATTTGGTCATCTTAGTACCGGATGAACCAGTTAACCAGTGGATTCATTAAATATACTAGTGCAGTGTTATTTAAACAAAGGCCAGCAGTCAAGACGGCAGCCTAGCCTCGAGGGAGCTCAGGAGCCTCCCTCAGCCCAGTTCAGCTTCGTCAGCGGTTTCATGCACACCCACAGATTTGGTGGCGTGTTATTCCGTGAAATGACAGCGCTAATATAAAAGCCAGCCAAATTAGTGACTGTGTCTTCGCGAGATTGTTCACGGATTTCGTGGTGTTACATTTCGCGAGAGATTATCTACGAATTTTGTGGAGTTTATTTCGCGAGGTCACTAATAATATTTAATACTTCTTGATAATATTAGAAGTTTCATAGAGGCTAATTAAGAGGCTATTATCAATAATTGTGTATATTATTTCTCCAAATAGAGAATTATTTAATATATATTGCACTAGTGATCACAGTATAATATTTACTAATTGCCAACCCACAACAGGGTAGGATATTAACCATTGACTAGTTGAACTATTATTGCTCATCCTAGTCCCATTATTACCATAGTCAGTTGTACTATATTGAATAACCTAACACCATTAATGTTAATGTCCAGACCCTATTTTGGGTGTAATTTTTATCAACTCGAGTTGAGTTGTATATATAATAATTTACTTATGATCATTACACCTTTGAGTGATTAATTAGTGTCTCTACCATCCTAGGGTGATATAGAAGAGCTAACCTAAAGGTACTTCCAGTGACACTGGTTTATCACTCAAATCATTAGTGTGTATGATTGTATATATATAATGTGTATTAATTTTAAGTGCTAACCTCTAGTAGAGGTAGGATTATTGCCTAGTGAGTTCAGAATTTACCCTAGGCTACCATTAGTGTTTGTTCAGTATTATGAGCAGCCCAAGTACAAGCCCCACAAGGCTTCACCAACTAGCCAGGATGGATAATGCAGGGAGAATGAAAAGAACCCTTGCAGGTCTTAAAGGCCACTTAACAAGACAGATCAAGAAATGTGAAGGTTTGTCACAACAATCTCAAGTTGATTATGCTGACCTGGAAAGCTATTATCAAGCAGCTGCAGGTAAATTTGAGCAAATCAAATGCCAAATGGCTGTCCTTGTGGGAACAGACTACTACCATCAATTCATTGGTAGCCCTACTAAATATCAGGGCATAACCATGTTAAACTCTGCAGGAGGTAAATTACTCTCAGGCCCAGTATCAAGCCTGAGGAGACCTATGCCTGCAGATAAACAATACCAGTAGAAACCTAAATTTGTCAGCTGATTATATTTCTCCAGTAGCATTATACTAAGGAGATTACAGCTGACTATAGTAACAGAGGTTGATGTTAGTATCATCATTTAAAGCTGAAGATGAGTTCATGAGGCCTCAGTGGCAAATCAGTGAACAGTAGCCTAAAACAGCTACAAGTCACTGCGACCAATGTCACTGAACCCACTGCAGTCTCAGAACCATACTTTACTTTAATGATGAGCTATTCAATCTTCTGAATCAATTAACTAAATTAAACCCCAATAAATCTGATGACTGATTTGATACATTTATTATTTAATCAAGATGTATTCCATGGGCCTCAGTGTTTATATATCAGTGACCAGTTACCTGAAGAAACTTCAAGTTATATCTAATGTCACTGATCTCACTGCAGTCCCTGAATCATACTTGACTGTAGTACTTGATCACATTCAGTCTTCTGGGTTAAATAATATGTAATAAGGCTTGAATATTAGCCTTTCAAGAGTTAACAGGGAAATGAGATCGCATTAGACTTCTAACCCCTACAACTCTAGTACGGGACATCCGTCCTGTACGAACAGACGCACAAATGTGTGATTACTAACTACTAACATCAAATTAATCTAATAATTCGAAGGAGGAGTATCGGTGTTCGTCTGTTCTAAATAGGACTTCGACCTGTGAGCAGCCCCCTGGGGAATTATGTCGGAAAATCCGACACCATTTTATAATCATACAGATAATAGCTGTATTGTATAAACAAGTTACCCATAGAAAACGTAACTTGTAGTGGAATTACCGTCTAAAGAAAATGGGATATCATTACCACATACTATTATAATTCACCAGCTATTCTGCTGGGAATTATTCTTAAATACATTAGTCTTTGGACTTTACCATCATAAAAACATCTTATATAAATTAACTTAATTATCAATATTAAAGTAGAGTAAATGTGACCCTTCTATCACTTTCTGAAATGTGGACAATGTAAGCCAGGCGTCAGAGTGAGGAGGAGGGCAGCCATTGTTGTTTATACGAGACCAGAGGCTCACACGGGAGCAAATTCAGCTCTTGTTAAATTTACTTGGACGTAGTGTTATGGAAACCAAAGGTGTACCATTGTCAACACGCTGTCTACAAATTCAAGTTAAGTGTCTATCCGAAACCCGTTTATCATTCATTTATGGCCATTAATGTCAGGATATAGGGTGACCCGGTTAGATCACGTGGAAGCCTCAAACTAAAGGTAATTAAGCCAGGTCTTCAATGTTCCATGTACTGTATAGTGTTTTCTCTGATATAGCTTGTCATATATAGGATTCTGGCTTCACAGCTAGCGCACTTTTGACAGGTCAAGACGAGGATGGAAGATTTTGTGCACCAGTTACTGGGTGAGGAAGCTACCTCAAAGAGGATAATTTGGTGTCTACACCCTAGTTATACCTGGTGGACTAACCTGCTGTACTATAAGATAAGGAACCTTTTCAGTGTATGTAGTTAATACTGTAGTTTGATTGGCTGCATATATATATAAACTAATAAACCCCCCCTAATGTGTAGAGGATCGATTTGTGAGATTATGAGATTATTGCAGAAATACAGTCCACTTATCATTATACAAATTGCTATCGAAGTATATAAATTAACGTAAATATAAATTCATATAAATTAAATAAATATAAATCTCACAGGTCGGTTCCCACAATATAAATATATATATATATATATATATATATATACATATATATATATATATATATATATGTATATATATATATATATATATATATATATATATATATATATATATATATATATATATATAATGTCGTACCTAGTAGCCAGAAGGCACTTCTCGGCCTACTATGCAACGCCCGATTTGCCTAATAAGCCAAGTTTTCATGAATTAATATATTTTCTCTATTTTTTTTGTTATGAAATGATAAAGCTACCCATTTCATTATGTATGAGGTCAATTTTATTTTTTTAGGAGTTAAAATTAACGTAGATATATGACCGAACCTAACCAACCCTACCTAACCTAACCTAACCTATCGTTATAGGCTAGGTTAGGTTAGGTAGCTGAAAAAGTTAGGTTAGGTTAGGTTAGGTAGGTTAGATTGTGGGAAAACCAATTAATTCATGAAAACTTGGCTTATTAGGCAAATTGGGCCTTGCATAGTAGGCTGAGAAGTGCGTTCTGGCTACTAGGTACGACATATATATATATGTCGTACCTAGTAGCCAGAACGCACTTCTCAGCCTACTATGCAAGGCCTGATTTGCCTAATAAGCCAAGTTTTCATGAATTAATTGCTTTTCGACTACCTAACCTACCTAACCTAGCCTAACCTAACTTTTTCGGCTGCCGAACATAACCTAACCTAACCTATAAAGATAGGTTAGGTTAGGTTAGGTAGGGTTGTTTAGGTTCGGTCATATATCTACGTTAATTTTAACTCCTAAAAAAATAAAATTGACCTCATACATAATGAAATAGGTAGCTTTATCATTTCATAAGAAAAAAATTAGAGAAAATAAATTAATTCATGAAAACGTGGCTTATTAGGCAAATCGGGCCTTGCATAGTAGGCCGAGAAGTGCATTCTGGCTACTTGGTACGACATATATTTATATATATATATATATATATATATTTATATATATATATATATATATATATATATATATATATATATATATATATATATATATATATATATATATATGTCGTACCTAGTAGCCAGAACGCACTTCTCAGCGTACTATGCAAGGCCCGATTTGCCTAATAAGCCAAGTTTTCCTGAAATAATATATTTTCTCTAATTTTTTTTCTTATGAAATGATAAAGCTACCCATTTCATTATGTATGAGGTCAATTTTTTTTATTGGAGTTAAAATTTACGTAGATATATGACCGAACCTAACCAACCCTACCTAACCTAACCTAACCTATCTTTATTGGTTAGGTTTGGTTAGGTAGCCGAAAAAGTTAGGTTAGGTTAGGTTAGGTAGTCGAAAAACAATTAATTCATGAAAACTTGGCTTATTAGGCAAATCGGACCTTGCATAGTAGTCTGAGAAGTGCATTCTGGCTACTAGGTACGACAAATATATATATATATATATATATATATATATATATATATATATATATATATATATATATATATATATATATATATATATATATATATATAATGTCGTACCTAGTAGCCAGAACGCACTTCTCAGCCTACTATGCAAGGCCCGATTTGCATAATAAGCCAAGTTTTCATGAATTAATGTTTTTTCGACTACCTAACATACCTAACCTAACCTAACTCACCTTTTTCGGCTACCTAACCGAACCTAACCTATAAAGTTAGGTTAGGTTAGGTTAGGTAGGGTTGGTTAGGTTCGGTCATATATCTACGTTAATTTTAACTCCAATAAAAAAAAATTGCCTCATACATAATGAAATGGGTAGCTTTATCATTTCATAAGAAAAAAATTAGAGAAAATATATTAATTCAGGAAAACTTGGCTTATTAGCCAAGCTTATTGAAACTTAAACCAAGCTTATTAGCCTATTGAAACGCACTTCTCAGCCTACTATGCAAGGCCCGATTTGCCTAATAAGCCAAGTTTTCATGAATTAATATATTTTCTCTAATTTTTTTCTTATGAAATGAAAAAGCCACCCATTTCATTATGTATGAGGTCAATTTTGTTTTATTGGAGTTAAAATTAACGTATATATAAGACCGAACCTAACCAACCCTACCTAACCTAACCTAACCTATCTATATAGGTTAGGTTAGGTTAGGTAGCCGAAAAAGTTAGGTTAGGTTAGGTAGCCAAAAAACAATTAATTCATGAAAACTTGGCTTATTAGGCAAATCGGGCCTTGCATAGTAGGCTGAGAAGTGCGTTCTGGCTACTAGGTACGACATATATATATATATATATATATATATATATATATATATATATATATATATATATATATATATATATATATATATATGTATATATATATATATATATATATATATATATATATATATATATATATATATATTAGTATATTTTGGTAGCAGTCTTTCCTGTATACATATATTATTAAATCTGACCGAAAAAGTAAGAATAATAATTCTAACACGAATTTTCTCAATCTTTCGTACATTTCGTTTCACTGTTGGAGGTAAATCAAAAATCAATTCTCAAAAATTCATTTTTATTTCTAGTCTGACGCGACACGAGCGCGTTTCGTAAAACTTATTACATTTTCAAAGACTTTAGTTCACAAATACACAACTGAATAGAACTTACGCATCTCCGATTTTATATCTACATTTGAGTGAGGTGGAAGGGGTGATGTGGCATTAACACAAGACAGAACAAGATGTGGTATTAATAGGGTATTAATTTCATCAACACAAGACAGAACAAGAGTATTAATAGGGTATTAATTTCATCAACACAAGACAGAACACGAAACAATGGATATTGAATAGAAGTGTTTGTAGAAAGTCTATTGGTCCATATTTCTTGATGCTTCTATATTGGAGCTTCTATATCCGCTCCAATATAGAAGCATCAAGAAATATGGACCAATAGACTTTCTACAAACACTTCTATTCAATATCCATTGTTTCGTGTTCTGTCTTGTGTTGATGAAATTAATACCCTATTAATACTCTTGTTCTGTCTTGTGTTGATGAAATTAATACCACATCTTGTTCTGTCTTGTGTTAATGCCACATCACCCCTTCCACCTCACTCAAATGTAGATATAAAATCGGAGATGCGTAAGTTCTATTCAGTTGTGTATTTGTGAACTAAAGTCTTTGAAAATGTAATAAGTTTTACGAAACGCGCCCGTGTCGCGTCAGACTAGAAATAAAAATGAATTTTGGAGAATTGATTTTTGATTTACCTCCAACAGTGAAACGAAATGTACGAAAGATTGAGAAAATTCGTGTTAGAATTATTAATCTTACTTTTTCGGTCATATATATATATATATATATATATATATATATATATATATATATATATAATATATATATATAATATATATATATATATATATATATATATATATATAATATATATATATAATATATATATATATATATATATATATATATATATATATATATATATATATATATATATATATATATATATATATATATATATATGTCGTACCTAGTAGCCAGAACTCACTTTTTGGCCTACTATTCAAGGCCCGATTTGCCTAATAAGCCAAGTTTTCCAGAATTAATATATTTTTTCAAATTTTTTTCTTATGAAATGATAAAGCTACCCATTTCATTATGTATGAGGTCAATTTTTTTTTATTGGAGTTAAAATTAACGTAGATATATGACCGAACCTAACCACCCCTACCTAATCTAACCTAACCTATCTTTATAGGTTAGGTTTGGTTAGGTAGCCGAAAAAGTTAGGTTAGGTTAGGTTAGGTAGGTTAGGTAGTCGAAAAACAATTAATTCATGAAAACTTGGCTTATTAGGCAAATCGGGCCTTGCATAGTAGGCTGAGAAGTGCGTTCTGGCTACTAGGTACGACATATATACATATATATATATATGTCGTACCTAGTAGCCAGAACTCACTTCTCAGCCTACAATGCAAGGCCCGATTTGCCTAATAAGCCAAGTTTTCATGAATTAATATATTTTCTCTAATTTTTTTCTTATGAAATGATAAAGCTACCCATTTCACTATATAAGAGGTCAATTTTTTTTTATTGGATTTAAAATTAACGTAGATATATGACCAAACCTAACCAACCCTACCTAACCTAACCTAACCTATCTTCATAGTTTAGGTTTGGTTAGGTAGCCGAAAAAGTTAGGTTAGGTTAGGTTAGGTAGGTTAGGTAGTCGAAAAGCAATTAATTCATTCAAAAGCATTCAATTCATTCAAAAGCAATTAATTCAAGCAATTAATTCATTATATATATATATATATATATATATAATATATTTTGTACCTAGTAGCCAGAACGCAGTTCTTGGCCTACTATGCAAGACCCTATTTGCGTATTAAGCCAAATTTTCCAGAATTTCAATATTTTCTAATTTTTTTCTTATGAAATGAAGCTATTTCATTATGTATGAGCTAATTTTTTTTAATTTTAGTTAAAACTAACGTAGATATATGAACAAACCTAACCCACCTAACCTAACCTATATTAACATAACTAAATCAATAATTTATGTTCTTAATATAATATAATATTAATATATAAAATAAACCAATAGGTAACGATTTAATGAAAATAAAGAAAATCACTCGGCCTATTACGCAAATCGGGCCTTGCATAGTAGGCCGAGAAGTGCGTTCTGGCTACTAGGTACGACATATATATATATATATATATATATATATATATATATATATATATATATATATATATATATATATATATATATATATATATATATATATATATATATATATATAGAAGGAAGTACCACCTCTAGCTGGAAGAAGGGGGACCCATAGCCTCGGAGGAAACCACGCATAACGCATTAGAGGGAATGTTTAGATCCCCTCCAATACAGTTTCTGTGTGCTTTTCTCCTACCACCCCCTTCCATTTTTATTTTTTGTGCTTTATTATGCATATATATATATATATATATATATATATATATATATATATATATATATATATATATATATATATATATATATAGAGAGAGAGAGAGAGAGAGAGAGAGAGAGAGAGAGAGAGAGACTGCTACCAAAATATACTAATATATCTTTCTTGTAAACATATGTTGTTGTATATGACCAAAAAGGTAAAATTAAAAATTCTATACGAATCTTCTCAATATTTCTTAAGTTTTTCTTCACCGTCGAGGATAATTGAAATATCAACTCTCCAAAATTTATTTTTATTTTGGTCTGACGCCTAGAGGCGTTTCGTAAGGGCTTCTTACATTTTCAAAGACTTGTTTACACTTAACCCTACTCTAATGATACACTTGATACACTGTGTATGATACATTTAACCTACAACTTGGTTATATTCGATTTGGGTGAGGTGATATGACACAAATGTTTTGGGTGAGAGGGGTGTTGGGTGAGGTGGATACATAAGAATGAAAGTAACTGCAGAGGGCCTATTGGCCTATACTTTCTCTTGCTGCTTCTATGTTGGTTCGGGGTCTTGAAGTGGATAAAATGAAGTTATGCATTAATTGGCTGTTGATTGCTGGTGTTTACTTTTTGATGTGTAGTGCCTCGCTGATGTCGAGCCTCCTGCTATCGCTGTATCTATCGATGATTTCTGTGTTGTTTTTCAACATTTCTCTGGTGATGATCTGGTTGTGAGAAGAGATTATATGTTCCTTGATGGAGCCCTGTTGTTTGTGTATTGTTAATCGCCTGGAAAAAGACGTTGGGTTGTCCCAAGACATTAGGCGGGGGGGGGGGGGGGATCAGTATATATTGTCACATGTCTCCTGTCAGCGTAATTTATAAATTTTGGAGAATTTAGTTATTAAAGTAGCCAACATATTAAAGTAATAATCAATCTTGTTTGAGTACCTATGTTAGTTTAACATGAATTTTGAGTTCTCATCTAGAAAATCCAGTCTCGTATGTTGTCAAAGAGACAGTTGAAGTCATTTAGAATAGTGGACTAGTTCGACCTGGCTCGGCTGGCTCCTTGACTCACCTTGGGTCAAGGAGGTCAGGCGGCCACGAAGACCACAATCTTCCCTGTTGTTAATTCATAAATTATAAATTCAGGTCGCTATTCAATATTATAATTTAAAATAGCCGTGCTCAAGAACCTCTATAATTACCATTAGTTTTAATAGGAATTCCATCACCTGGGTTGGTTAGTAAATAAGATTAGCTTTTTTAATAAACCATACTTACACGTCTGGCAGTCAGTAGGCTGGCGGAGTAATCCAAGTTCAGCTTCACAGCTTGGAGGTCAGAGAGTAAGTTAGTGTGGCTGTGATAATCGGCGGGTCAAGACCTTCCCCTAAAGCAGGCAGTCCACCTCGCCGAGCTTGTGTTATTTAAGGTAAAAAGATCTGTCTATTTGCAGGCGAAGAATCACAATAACGTGGCTGAAGTATGTTGACCAATCCACACACGACGAGAAGGAAATGAAGGGACGACGACGTTTCGGTCCGTCCTGTACCATTCTCAAGTCAAGCTCATAATCGACTTGGGAATGGTCCAGAACGGACCGAAACGTCGTCGTCCCTTCATTTTTTAGTGTGTGGATTGGTCAACATCTGTCTATTTGTTTTGTAAACAGGTGTAGAATCCACATTATTTTGTAGTCCATACCATTGCCTCTATTTTAGGAAGAATTTAAGTTAGAATATATTTCAGTTTCGGGAGTGTTCGTATAACAACGTTTCGAAAAATAAATAAATAATTTAATAAAGTCTATTGTGTAGTGAATTTCCCCACCCATTCATAATTTCCTTGTGTGTGTTTTTTTTGGCTGATTAAACTCCAGTGAACTTAACACGCATCCCTTAATCAATTTAAAATAATATAATCCCCTTTGTAACTTAGTTAATTCCACAAATTTATAGTAATCTCATCCCTCCTTTCGGATAATTGTGGAGCCACTTTAGGGGATTATGCCTAATTGACGGTTTCCTGCTTCACCGTCAATTGGGGGAATTATTCAGTGGGTTTTATGAAGTCAGTTGGTGGCGGCGTTCTCCGTCCTCGTCCTCGTGTCCTCGTGTCCTCGTCCTCGTCCTCGTGTCCTCGTGTCGTGATATCTCGGCGATCAAACGCCAAGGTCACGAGGGTTGTTGGCTGAAGGTTACAGTAAGAACTTTTAATAATAACGACCAGTATTTAACCAGTTTAAGTAAGGTTAAAGGCTGGCCCCGTTACAATGGTGGCAGCGGTGGGATGCTTGTAAAGTTCACTGGAGTTTACTCAACAATAAAACACGAGGAAAATATAAATGGGTGGGAAATTCACTACACAATAGACTTCATTCAATTAATCATTTATTTTACAATAAGTTGTTATATGAACACTCTCGAAACTTAAATATATTCTAACTGAAATTCTTCCTAAAGTAGGAAGAATTTGCTCTGATCATCTGAGCAGAGCAGTCTGCTACTTCCGGTCTGCTTTTGTGCAAGCAGACCGGAAGTAAATGTAGAGAGATCAGAGATGGAGCCAGCATGTAGCAGTACTAATTATTCTCGTCTCTGGAGCCATGGTTACGTTGTCTATTGTAATGCAAGCGGAACGAGGCAGACACCAGATGACCGACACAGGCTCCCTACAGAGTACAGTTGACTCGCCATAGTAGGGGTGGGGGGGGGGGTGCCAAATGACCTCCCCTCGGCCCAAGGTTAACTGTACGAGGGTATACACGAAAGGTGTTTACGGTCTAGTAGTCTGGTGTCATCAAGAAACGCCTGAGATGAAGTGAACTATGGTGACTGAAGATTGGGAGCCACTTGTTTTGTCAACACGCCACACTCCTCAACGCCCCTCTGAAGATACTTCCGTCACCAGACACAGTTGTGCTTTTAAGTCCTGCACTACCGTGGTTCAGCTGCTGGTTCACTCTCTTGTATCGAGACTGTCTTGGGGGCTACGAGATGAGTAATGAATCACGTCTCTTTAGCGAGGTTCACACGACAAGCGGCAGCCAGTCACGGACTGTCACTGGTCACTCAACACTCAGTTCTCGGACAGTCTGGTGTCCTTCAGTGGAAACTGGAATGAAGTACAAGAGGACCAGGATTTTCAACAGTCAACAATTGATGGTCGTTGGAACTACAATCAACTACACGTCAGTCTTCTAACATCATCGTCGATATTGTTTTTTGTGTTGAAGATCAATTGTGTAAGAGGAAATGTTATATTGGCTCAATAATATTAATGTAATACTTCTGAATACCTTGGAACTTGACTCTGGAAAAATAATGTTTAAATGTTAAAACAAAGGAAATTAGTGAGTAAAATTCTGGAGGAAAGAAATATATAAAAAAAAAATTAACGTAAAACTGTCTAACAAATATTAATTGCACTGTGCCTAGAACAAGAGGTCCAAGGAAAATGTTGTCAGTTCTTGTATAAACTTGTCAGCAAATATACAATTTACTTGTTATCAGTAAATATATAAAATGTTGTATTTTATTGTTTAAGTTGAGAGAATGTCATGTGGACATTGATATTGAATAAAGATGGGAGTGGAACACATGGAGAAACTTCAAAAGTTCAATGTTCCTCTCCTGAAAGACTGAAAATTCAGTTATGTAGTTCAATATGGTGTTTTTATTTTGAACTGTTCAGTGGCTCAGACGTAGCCTAATGTGCAAGACCATTCTCATACTCTTTTTCTGCCACTCTGCTAGATGTTGTGTACTCATTTCTGGTCTCTTGTAAACATTGTGATTTCTTTCATTTCTGTGTTATCAATATTTCTACCATGTCCATTTCTTTCTTCTTTTTACGTCAGAGAGCTCGTCGTGATGCCCTGAACCCTTAATGGTGGTATAAACCTTTCTGCAGCTTCTTTTGAGTTTGTCCGTTACTAGGTCCATCATGTCCTGGGTGTGTACTCCTCTGAGTTCTCGTCCCCATTGTATCCGGTCCAGGAACTCTCTCACCTTCTGGTATTCTCCTCTCCTGTATGCTGGCCTCACACTCTCTTTACCCAGACTTAGTACAACATCTGGTTGTGATACTTTTAGTACAACATCTGGTTGTGATACTTTTAGTACAACATCTGGTTGTGATACTTTTAGTACAACATTTGGTTGTGATACTTTTAGTACAACATTTGGTTGTGATACTTTTAGTACAACATCTGGTTGTGATACTTTTAGTACAACATCTGGTTGTGATACTTTTAGTACAACATCTGGTTGTGATACTTTTAGTACAACATCTGGTTGTGATACTTTTAGTACAACATCTGGTTGTGATACTTTTAGTACAACATTTGGTTGTGATAATTTAAGGACAACATTAGGTAGTGATACTTTTGGTCCAACTCGATTCAATGATTAAATTTTAATTAGTGAATAATTAACTTTTTTCCTAAACCGTATTATTGCAACAGAGATATCATAGAATTACAATTTGTGTAGAATTTATTTTCACAAAGATAACTGATGTTGTGTATCGTTGCTGGCATTATAGAACCGTATACCGTTGCTGGCATTATAAAACCGTGTATCGTTGCTGGCATTATAGAACCGTGTATCGTTGCTGGCATCATAGAACCGTGTATCGTTGCTGGCATTATAGAACCCTGTATCGTTGCTGGCATTATAGGACCGTGTACCGTTGCTGGCATTATAGAACCGTGTATCGTTGCTGGCATTATAGAACCCTGTATCGTTGCTGGCATTATAGAACCCTGTATCGTTGCTGGCATTATAGAACCGTGTATCGTTGCTGGCATTATAGAACCCTGTATCGTTGCTGGTATTATAGAACCGTGTATCGTTGCTGGCATTATAGAACCCTGTATCGTTGCTGGCATTATAGAACCGTGTATCGTTGCTGGCATTATAGAACCCTATATCGTTGCTGGCATTATAGAACAGTGTACCGTTGCTGGCATTATAGAAACCTGTATCGTTGCTGGCATTATAGAACCGTGTATCGTTGCTGGCATTATAGAACCCTGTATCGTTGCTGGCATTATAGAAACCTGTATCGTTGCTGGCATTATAGAACCCTGTATCGTTGCTGGCATTATAGAACCCTGTATCGTTGCTGGCATTATAGAACCGTGAATCGTTGCTGGCATTATAGAACCGCGTATTGTTGCTGGCATTATAGAACCCTGTATCGTTGCTGGCATTATAGAACCGTGTACCGTTGCTGGCATTATAGAACCGTGTACCGTTGCTGGCAATATAGAACCGTGTACCGTTGCTGGCAATATAGAACCGTGTACCGTTGCTGGCATTATAGAACCGTGTACCGTTGCTGGCAATATAGAACCGTGTACCGTTGCTGACATTATAGAACTGTGTACCGTTGCTGGCATTATACAACAGTGAAGGTGACTGTTGTTGTTGTTGTTTAAGGTTCGCTACCCGGAACAAAAAGTTCCAAGTAGCACGGGCTATGGTGAGCCCGTAGTTAAGTGAAGGTGACCGTGCAGGAGAGTCTGGGCCTCTCCCTTACACACGGCATCGCACAACTTTTAGACATTAACGAGCTCCGGTCTTACGAGTTCGTTGTATCCAGTTATAACGTCCGGGACCCCCGCCTTGTGCAGGATATTTCCTCTCTCTTGACCACAATATAGTGTAAACTTACCAGTTATATATATGACACTCAGCAGGACAATATAGTGTAAACTTACCAGTTATATATATGACACTCAGCAGGACAATATAGTGTAAACTTACCAGTTATATATATGACACTCAGCAGGACAATATAGTGTAAACTTACCAGTTATATATATGACACTCAGCAGGACAATATAGTGTAAACTTACCAGTTATATATATGACACTCAGCAGGGCAATATAGTGTAAACTTACCAGTTATATATATGACACTCAGCAGGACAATATAGTGTAAACTTACCAGTTATATATATGACACTCAGCAGGACAATATAGTGTAAACTTACCAGTTATATATATGACACTCAGCAGGACAATATAGTGTAAACTTACCAGTTATATATATGACACTCAGCAGGACAATATAGTGTAAACTTACCAGTTATATATATGACACTCAGCAGGACAATATAGTGTAAACTTACCAGTTATATATATGACACTCAGCAGGACAATATAGTGTAAACTTACCAGTTATATATATGACACTCAGCAGGGCAATATAGTGTAAACTTACCAGTTATATATATGACACTCAGCAGGACAATATAGTGTAAACTTACCAGTTATATATATGACACTCAGCAGGACAATATAGTGTAAACTTACCAGTTATATATATGACACTCAGCAGGACAATATAGTGTAAACTTACCAGTTATATATATGACACTCAGCAGGACAATATAGTGTAAACTTACCAGTTATATATATGACACTCAGCAGGACAATATAGTGTAAACTTACCAGTTATATATATGACACTCAGCAGGACAATATAGTGTAAACTTACCAGTTATATATATGACACTCAGCAGGACAATATAGTGTAAACTTACCAGTTATATATATGACACTCAGCAGGACAATATAGTGTAAACTTACCAGTTATATATATGACACTCAGCAGGACAATATAGTGTAAACTTACCAGTTATATATATGACACTCAGCAGGACAATATAGTGTAAACTTACCAGTTATATATATGACACTCAGCAGGGCAATATAGTGTAAACTTACCAGTTATATATATGACACTCAGCAGGACAATATAGTGTGAACTTACCAGTTATATATATGACACTCAGCAGGACAATATAGTGTAAACTTACCAGTTATATATATGACACTCAGCAGGACAATATAGTGTGAACTTACCAGTTATATATATGACACTCAGCAGGACAATATAGTGTAAACTTACCAGTTATATATATGACACTCAGCAGGACAATATAGTGTAAACTTACCAGTTATATATATGACACTCAGCAGGGCAATATAGTGTAAACTTACCAGTTATATATATGACACTCAGCAGGACAATATAGTGTAAACTTACCAGTTATATATATGACACTCAGCAGGACAATATAGTGTAAACTTACCAGTTATATATATGACACTCAGCAGGACAATATAGTGTAAACTAACCAGTTATATATATGACACTCAGCAGGACAATATAGTGTAAACTTACCAGTTATATATATGACACTCAGCAGGACAATATAGTGTAAACTTACCAGTTATATATATGACACTCAGCAGGACAATATAGTGTAAACTTACCAGTTATATATATGACACTCAGCAGGACAATATAGTGTAAACTTACCAGTTATATATATGACACTCAGCAGGACAATATAGTGTAAACTTACCAGTTATATATATGACACTCAGCAGGACAATATAGTGTAAACTTACCAGTTATATATATGACACTCAGCAGGACAATATAGTGTGAACTTACCAGTTATATATATGACACTCAGCAGGACAATATAGTGTAAACTTACCAGTTATATATATGACACTCAGCAGGACAATATAGTGTAAACTTACCAGTTATATATATGACACTCAGCAGGACAATATAGTGTAAACTTACCAGTTATATATATGACACTCAGCAGGACAATATAGTGTGAACTTACCAGTTATATATATGACACTCAGCAGGACAATATAGTGTAAACTTACCAGTTATATATATGACACTCAGCAGGACAATATAGTGTAAACTTACCAGTTATATATATGACACTCAGCAGGACAAAAAGTTTTATCATTTGCGAGTCAAAAATAAAAGGAAACTTGATTTTGTTTTTTGTTTTTGTTAGATTGTTTAGTGACTTGTTTCTGTTTAATTTATACATGTGACTGAGGTAATTTATACATGTGACTGAGGTAATTTATACATGTGACTGAGGTAATTTATACATGTGACTGAGGTAATTTATACATGTGACTGAGATAAAACTGACTTAAATCGAGATTGAAAATGCCTTTTAATTCTGACGGTGTTGTCAGATTAGGGAAATTACGTTTAAAAACTTGCTTAAAGTATTGTCTAAATTTCGAACTACGAATAATTTAATATATATGAAGTTTTAAGATGTTTTCTCCGTGATATTTTCAATTTTTTGGTAATCAATAATGATTTATTCCAATATAACTTATAAAGAACTTCACTATAATATATAAAAAACATATTATGATCAGAGTTTATGATGGTTTAATATTCAGTAGAATCATCCTTGACTGTAGAAGTTATCCTTCTTTGTTATCTTTACAGGACTAAAGATATTTAACCCAGAGTGTTGGTAACTATAGGGCCTCTGGTCCTGTAGAGTGTTGGTAACTATAGGGCCACTGGTCCTGTAGAGTGTTGGTAACTATAGGGCCACTGGTCCTGTAGAGTGTTGGTAACTATAGGGCCACTGGTCCTGTAGAGTGTTGGTAACTATAGGGCCACTGGTCCTGTAGAGTGTTGGTAACTATAGGGCCTCTGGTCCTGTAGAGTGTTGGTAACTATAGGGCCTCTGGTCCTGTAGAGTGTTGGTAACTATAGGGCCTCTGGTCCTGTAGAGTGTTGGTAACTATAGGGCCTCTGGTCCTGTAGTGTGTTGGTAACTATAGGGCCACAGGTCCTGTAGAGTGTTGGTAACTATAGGGCCTCTGGTCCTGTAGAGTGTTGGTAACTATAGGGCCACAGGTCCTGTAGAGTGTTGGTAACTATAGGGCCTCTGGTCCTGTAGAGTGTTGGTAACTATAGGGCCACTGGTCCTGTAGAGTGTTGGTAACTATAGGGCCACTGGTCCTGTAGAGTGTTGGTAACTATAGGGCCTCTGGTCCTGTAGAGTGTTGGTAACTATAGGGCCTCTGGTCCTGTAGAGTGTTGGTAACTATAGGGCCACTGGTCCTGTAGAGTGTTGGTAACTATAGGGCCACTGGTCCTGTAGAGTGTTGGTAACTATAGGGCCACTGGTCCTGTAGAGTGTTGGTAACTATAGGGCCTCTGGTCCTGTAGAGTGTTGGTAACTATAGGGCCTCTGGTCCTGTAGAGTGTTGGTAACTATAGGGCCTCTGGTCCTGTAGAGTGTTGGTAACTATAGGGCCTCTGGTCCTGTAGTGTGTTGGTAACTATAGGGCCACAGGTCCTGTAGAGTGTTGGTAACTATAGGGCCTCTGGTCCTGTAGAGTGTTGGTAACTATAGGGCCACAGGTCCTGTAGAGTGTTGGTAACTATAGGGCCTCTGGTCCTGTAGAGTGTTGGTAACTATAGGGCCACTGGTCCTGTAGAGTGTTGGTAACTATAGGGCCACTGGTCCTGTAGAGTGTTGGTAACTATAGGGCCTCTGGTCCTGTAGAGTGTTGGTAACTATAGGGCCTCTGGTCCTGTAGAGTGTTGGTAACTATAGGGCCACTGGTCCTGTAGTGTTGGTAACTGTAGGGCCTCTGGTCCTGTAGAGTGTTGGTAACTATAGGGCCTTTGGTCCTGTAGTGTTGGTAACTGTAGGGCCACTGGTCCTGTAGAGTGTTGGTAACTGTAGGGCCTCTGGTCCTATAGTGTTGGTAACTGTAGGGCCTCTGGTCCTGTAGAGTGTTGGTAACTATAGGGCCTCTGGTCCTGTAGAGTGTTGGTAACTATAGGGCCCCTGGTCCTGTAGAGTGTTGGTAACTATAGGGCCTCTGGTCCTGTAGAGTGTTGGTAACTATAGGGCCTCTGGTCCTGTAGAGTGTTGGTAACTATAGGGCCTCTGGTCCTGTAGAGTGTTGGTAACTATAGGGCCTCTGGTCCTGTAGAGTGTTGGTAACTATAGGGCCCCTGGTCCTGTAGAGTGTTGGTAACTATAGGGCCTCTGGTCCTGTAGAGCGTTGGTAACTATAGGGCCTCTGGTCCTGTAGAGTGTTGGTAACTATAGGGCCCCTGGTCCTGTAGAGTGTTGGTAACTATAGGGCCTCTGGTCCTGTAGAGTGTTGGTAACTATAGGGCCTCTGGTCCTGTAGAGTGTTGGTAACTATAGGGCCTCTGGTCCTGTAGAGTGTTGGTAACTATAAGGCCTCTGGTCCTGTAGAGTGTTGGTAACTATAGGGCCCCTGGTCCTGTAGAGTGTTGGTAACTATAGGGCCTCTGGTCCTGTAGAGTGTTGGTAACTATAGGGCCGCTGGTCCTGTAGAGTGTTGGTAACTATAGGGCCTCTGGTCCTGTAGAGTGTTGGTAACTATAGGGCCTCTGGTCCTGTAGAGTGTTGGTAACTATAGGGCCTCTGGTCCTGTAGAGTGTTGGTAACTATAGGGCCACTGGTGTCAAAGCCTGGTCACACTTAAAACAAAAATATAGACTGCTTGCCTGTTGTCTGTGGTAAGTGAGAGGGAGGAACACGTAAAACAAAGTATGAACAATGAAACTTTAATATATTTACTTTAAACATAAATGAAAATAAAGACAAATTTCGGGCAAATGACTAATGAAATAAAATGACAAAGATGAATACAAAAAAATACAATAGATTAAATAATGTTGAAATGGTGCTGAGAATATCGGCTATGGCTGAAACCTCCCTTCGTATACGAGCTAATAAGCTAGTATGCCAGAGAGAGATGTCAACGCTAAGAGCACAAGGAATATTCTGAAGTTGATAGCTGGTAAGGCTCAGACGTCGACTCGGGTACAGGGCGTTGAGGTGTGGTGTGCAGGTGCGCGGCTGGCGAGTCACCAATCAGGGGCAGGCAAGCTGGTGAAGGGTAGTTAGCTGGTTTGATGACGAGCCGGCGTGTGGAGGGTGTGTGGAGTGGGGGGATTTTGGATACGTTTTGCCTCCTGGTCAAAACGTTTTGTGCTACCGGTGACGTATCTTGAATGTAACATCTTATACTTGTATGTGGGACGTAACTTGAAGTAGAGAAGAGCAGGCTCAATCTCTCTAGAAAGAGATTATCGTCACACTATGTACACAGAACCGGTTATACAGCCATGCTTCGGTTCCCCCGTCCACCGACACCTTCGATCACTATAGGTCTAACTCGTTCCTCACTTAACTTGTGAGGCTTGTTAGGAGTTTTAGCTTTTAGTGTGGTGGCCTACTAATTTTTGGTCTGTAGGCCTACTAATTTTTGGTGTGTAGGCCTACTAATTTTTACCAACGCACATAGATCCAGTGAAGAAGAATTTAACTGGGAATGAAGAATTGTATTGATGAAACCTTACCCAGCAGTTTACTAGCAAGAACTGTTGAAATTTTCATTTTCATTTGGGGGGGGTGTAGGAGTGAAAAGACCTACTTACCTTATATGAGCAATTTATATAGGGAGGAGGAGATCCTATGACAAAAAGTCAGAGATACAGAGCACATAGGTGGATCGACAGACAGATAGATGAATAGTAAGATGAGTAGATGGATGGATAAATGAATGATTAGATGGATGGATAGGCAATTGAATCTACAGCTGGATGGATAGACATTGTCATTATTATTGCACTCTGTTGTTACAAACACAAATTAACTTTTACAGAACCCACAAACTCACAGACAACAAGGCCTAAACAGTATCTGAGACTCTTGTGAGACACTGTTTAAGAAATAGGTCCATGGGAGACCTTATGAGGTTGTCCTTCCTACACAAACCAGACTAAGCCTCGCAAGAGTAACAATTCGAATGTAAACATTGTTGATAACAGCAAAAGCCTATTACTGTACAACATTCACAATGGAGCGTAAGAATTCTGGCATGAAAACGAGTTCACGATTACCTTGGCCTTATATAGTCCATGACAAAGCAAAAGTAAATAAAAAAAGAAGTAATTACATTAATTACAAAATGACGTATTATATCATGGTCTCAACTGCAGTAGAGGGGAGGAGGCCTCCCTGACCCACCTCAGGTATGCAGTGCATTTAATATGAGCTCCTCGGGGTTATGTATGAGATAGTGGCAACATGCATCATGCAACGTAACCCCATAAAAGTATAAGGCAAGTCTCCATAAGTCTGGCATGATGGTGGTGTTCAGGGCTGAGACACGCCGCTGACATGACACACGAGGGACTGGCATGGCTAGTGTCAACTCTGGGGAGTCATACTCATTCATTATATTAGCCTTATGCTTCCTTGTTTTGTTTTGTAAATCATAATTTTAGATATATCTGTACTTTAAGTGAGAATATCTGTATGTCTGCCTGTCTGTTCAAAGTTGGAGGTCAAATGTTCCATGTTAGCCTCATTCAAATTGGCAGAGAGAATGGTTTAAGGCTCGGAAAAAACCATAGGCTGGTCGGGGTCGCCATAATTCAAAAAAGAACAGCGTGCCAGGGCCACATTTAGACCCCCACGATCATTTTTGACATTATCCTTCAGCTACACAGCTAAATTTTTTCCAAAACAAACTTAAAAAAAATATATCGACTGTACCTTCCTCTTAAAAATATATTTAAAAATTAATTTTAAAAAATAATAAGGGTAACTATTGTGTTTCAGTATTTCACACTATACTGAGCTGCTCCCACAGGCGACCATCCACACATCACACTATAATGTTGGTTATAAGAGAGAGAGAGAGAGAGACATAGTAGGTAAATGTTAGGTTGATACATGGATGAGTAAGTAGATAGGCGGATAGAGATGGATAGGTTAATGGATTGGTGGATGAATAGAGGGAGGTATAGAGTAGTGTAAGAGGAGACAAATGGGGAATTAATTTTCAGAAACGGTTGAGCACTTCCATTCCGACTCGGGTCCTGGGGGCGGATTCGACCTAAAACTTATTGTAAGCGGTTGGGTTAGGGCACGGCCGGCGCGCACCTGGTTGGCTGGCGGGGTGGAGTGGTGGTCCGTTCCCCCTAGGGGTCCCCAGGGCCCACCACCCAGGGCAAGCCTGAACAACTCGTGCCCTATCCTAACCTGTTTTTTCACTTTTTGTCGCTTACGTTTATGATGAGTCTAAGGCAGGGGTCTCCAAACTTTTCAATGTAAGGGACACATTATATATTTCCCATATTTATGCGGGCCGGAGGAATAAAAAATGAAATTGCTATTTTGTATAAATAAGATAAAGGCATTGTCAAAGTACAGAGAAAAGAATATTGTACAGTGTTTGTGCTCCCTGAAACGGAAGCAGCGAAGCCCCACTCGCCCTCCATCCCCACAATATACAGTTATACACAACTGATTGGTTGTAATGCACAACACATACCTACCAGTATTAATATCTGTGCGTCACACTATCGAGAGAGAGGAAAACTGACTCGGGTTGAGCCCCACCAGTCAGCAGCCCCAGCTTTGAATAATTCTGCGATGCCATTCGTACGATAATTATTTTTTCAAGGCCACCACACAGGGATTTGTTTGGAGGGCTGGATGAAATTATGTGGCGGGCCGGATGTGGCCCGCGGGCCATAGTTTGGAGACCCCTGGTCTAAGGCATCAAGAAGGGGGTCCCTACTTTTGAATGGTACAGAGGATGAATGTTCAATAGATAAAAACCAAAAAATGCACTAGTGAAAGGAATATAAACGTTTTTGGAGTATTTAATAGCATGAGCAAAAATTCACGATTTGGCCTGGGGTGTTACCAGAGTACTACGGTATCAGTTTGGGGGCCCCTACTTATGAATGAATCAGAGGGTGAATGTTCAATAGATTAAAACAAAAAAAAAACACAGTTGAAAGCGAATATAGAAGTTTTTGGAGTACTTTAATGATGCTATGACTGAATTATATAGGGAGCCCTTGGCACAGCTCCAATTTCTGTAATGGTCAGAGGTGAGCAGAGAGAACAGGGCGCGATTTTTTCACCAATCAGGAGCCAAGTAGAAAAATTCTCTTTTCACCCAGGGTCATGGGCCAATCAAGTGAAATTTTCCTTATTTGTCGCGGGGGTGTCACGTGACATGACGTCGGCAATAGGGACTCCCTACCTATGATTACCCCAGTGGGGTCAAGCATACAAGGGGGGGTCAAGATTCCTTACAAAGACCAAGTTGGATATTTAGGTGTAGTAAGCCTTATCTTGAATTTGCATGATACTGTGGGGTACATTGACATGAAGGGCGAACCATAGAACAGGATCTGCATGTGAGAGGGGTCATATTAGGGTTTTAAAGAAGTTAAGATGGCTTTAAAGAGTTCTGTGTGCTTGATGGTGGGTAAATGTTCAGTCAATAATTCTCGTGTTTTTAATCTGAATGAGGGGGTCCTAGTTTGCGTTCTAGTTGTAAAATGAGTTCCTTAGAAAATGAGCTTTCAGTACTCTATATAATTTGAAATGAGGTCAATAAAGACATGTTTATATGCGAGAAGAGTCAGGTTGGAAACTGTTTATTCCAGTCATCCCCCCTCGCTTTGCTCCGTTTTCTGTAGCCAAAGTAAAGATTCCATTTTCTGTGAAATTCAGCTGAGTACTGGTGATCAAGGCATGCTTGCATTTGTATGGTTCTAATCTGTTTATAGATTTTACAGATATATTTGTCGGGCCTCAAATTAGATTTTAATATGAAAAATAGCATCAAATGTATGTCTATCATTTGTAATAAACATTAAAAACAGTGACATTAGCTGCGATATTATATAGAATACAAAAAAATTGATAAATAGTGGGGCCTCAGCCATATTGTGTTGGGTTTGACGCCCTATACTGCATTTTTAACACTTGTAAATAAGCTATGAAGGAAAATAGTTTAGTGTTTTAAGTAATTTAATATAAATTAGGGATCTGTTCATATTCTGTATTAAATCGCATTTTAACACTATAATAGCTCGCAGCTATTGTGGTGGGGGGCCCCAATAACTCATATAACGTGACTACTGATACTATGCAATACTTTTTGCTATCATGCCTAAAAATTTATAAGTCGAATCTATCAGTTATCTTTTTTTATGTCAGTGGTGGTATATCAAGCGCAAAGGCTTTTAGAAAATGTTAGACCTCCACCTTTCAAAAAGTGAGAAGATGAATTCATTTTGGCATTACTGTCATTACTTTGCAAGTTTTAATGATAGCACATGCTTAAACAAACTCGCTCACAAAAACAAACTCAATTTTTTTTTGGTTCAACTTACACAAATAAACCCAGGGCTTTCACATTCGCACAAAGTACTTAGTCCCCCCTAAACTTAAAACAGTTGCACAAACTTACTTAAACACATTGCTAAACTCTTATACACAAACAAAAACTCAATTTTTAATTTAACAAATAAACACGAGCCTTGCACATTCACACGAAAAAAATGCTTAGTCCCCCTAGACTTAAACACTCACAATCCTACGGTGCTTTAATTGCCAAAGCCTTCCAAACCTTCACTGGGTCGTTAGTCATACATAGAATCAGGGAGAAAAATATCTGCTTCAATATATATAAAAAAAAAAACTCTTGAATAAATAGTCCAACCTCTTGGGTTGGACGGTAGAGCGACGGCCTCACTTCATGTAGGTTGGCGTTCAATCCCCCTGACCATCCAAGTGGTTGGGCCGCCATTTATTTCTTCCTCCCATCCTATTCCCAAATCCTTATCCTGACTCCTTCCCAGTGCTACATGGTCGTAATGGCTTGGCGCTTTCTCCTGATAGTTCCATTCCATTCTTGACTAAATAACTAGCATTAAGTTTCAAGTCAATATAATATTCCCATCTCACCCCTTCCCCCCAGAACTCTGCACATTCCTGCCCTCCAACAAATCCCAAAGCCTTGCAGGAGCCCACCCGTCACTCACGCGGCATTAGACATGTTTTCGCTCAACTGTATTTATGTAAAATAATACGTCAGATAGAAATAGTTTCGCATTGGTATTATATTTACTTTATAAATTTCCTCTATAAAAATGAAATGCCATTGCGCATTATGATCGTTTTATATTGAATATTGCATAAATACTTACGAGATTTCATAAAAAAATATTTTAATGAGCCAGGTTTGGAAGGCTTTGTCTAAAGTTACCACTTACTTTCTTTAATTAATAATAAAATTATTTGCATTGACAAGGATTTGCCAAATGCTTAATGCACAGACTACCCTGTTCCAGTAGCTGAAGTTTATAACTTTTTAGACACTCAACCCACCAGGGGACTCGAACACTGGCCAACAAGGTGGCAGTTACACGCTGTATCCACTACACCATTCTTGAGTTTTCCCATATAACAGGGCTCGATGAAAGAGCACCGGGGGTCCCACACTATCTCATTGCCTGGGAGAGGATTGGAGTTCTGGTTGGTTAAATACCCCAGAATTCTTACCTCCCTTTATGGCTTTGAAGAATGGTGTATTGGATACAGCCTAGAAAGAGATGTTGTTGTCTTGCCTATATACTTTTTTTTTTTTTGGGGTGGGGGGGATTGTAAGCTCCAAAAAACCCAGTATAAAGGCAAGACAACAACATCTCTTTCTAGAAGTTTAACGATGCATAAGCAACAGGGCTCTATTAAGGAACATATAATCTCTTCCCACAACCAAACCATCGCCAGAGAAATCCTAGTAAACAACACAGAAATCATCGATAGATACAGCGATAGCAGGCGGCTTGACGTCTGCGAGGCACTAGACATTAAAAAGTCAACACCAGCAATCAACAGCCAATTAATGCACAACTATATTCTATCTACCCACCTCAAGACTCCGCTCCATTATAGAAGCATCAAGGAATATGGACCAATAGGCTTTCTACAATCACTTCCATTCAATACCCATTGTTTTGTGTTCTGTCTTGTGTTTAGGAATTTAATACCCTATTAATACCACCTCACCCCATCCACCTCACTCAAATGTAGATATAAACAAATCGAAGATGTGTAAGCTCTATTTAGTTGTGTATGTGTAAACTAAAGTCTTTGAAAATGTAATAAGTTTTACGAAACCCGCTCAAGTGTCGCGTCAGACTAGAAATAAAAATGAATTTTGGAGAATTGATTTTTGAATTACCACCAACAGTGAAAAGAAACGTACGAAAGATCGAGAAAATTCGTGTTAGAATTATTTATCTTACTTTTTCGGTCATATTTAATAATATATATATATATGTATATGTATGTATATATATATATATATATATATATATATATATATATATATATATATATATATATATATATATATATATATATATATATATATATATATATATATATATATATATGTTTCATTGAATATGACCGCATATTCTGTATTTATTATTTTCTGGTTTAGGGCTTCTATCCCTCTAACTATTTTCTTAGCATCAGGGCTTAATTGAAATAGGAGTTCTCCAAAACTCATTTTCGTACTTTTAAGGTGAAGAAAAGATGTGATTTACTATAGAGTGTATTACACTTATTTGTATAATTTGCATGACGTTTCGAACCTCCATGGTTCATTCTCAAGTGAACAGATCTTACAATACTAGTTGATTTTATACCCGCATTTGGTCAGGTGATAATACAATGAAGGTGAAAACATGGGGGGATACATAAGGGATAAACATAGGGGCTGTAGAAGGCTTATTGGCCCATACGAGGCATCTCCTATCTAAACAGAAAGATTAATCCAGTGTAATTGGCCTGTTATGTTGGACATTGTCTTCTGTGTTGGCATCGATATGTTCTTGTCTTGTCCTTACTCTCATGGTGGGTAGAGTAAATAGTTCCGTGATTTGGGTGTTCATGGTAGGTTGCTCTATTCTTATGTGAATTGCCTCAAGAATTTGTAATCTTCTTGAATCTTGGGTTTTGTCTATTATGCAAGTATTCTTGTTCAACATTTCTCTTGTTAGAGTAATGTCATGGGCTTGTCTCATGTGATTCCTAGGGGCACCAGATTGAAGATGGCATGTTAAACGCCTCGTCAGCTTGGTCGACGTCATACCTATGTACTTACATTGAAGGTTACATCCTTCGTGGGGGCAAGTGTACATGTATACAACGCTTGACTGCTGTAGAGGGTTCTCCGTCGGCTTCGGGCTGTTTTTGATAAGGAGTTCGGAAGTCTTGGTTTTGTAGAATATTATCAGGTTTATGTTTTGGTTAGGAGTAGTGCTTTTTACTCCTTTACGGATTATTTCTTTCATTATTCTTTCCTCTTTTATATGTTCACTGTGCATGGTTGATTTGTAATATAATTTTATTGGGGGTGTTGTGGTTTCTGTTCTAGGTTCTGAATTATACCAACGGTCCAAGTGTCTCCTTATAGCAGCGTTTATTTCCGCGTTGCTATATCCGTTGTTCACCAATACCTGAGTTACTCTTTCAAACTCTCTACTCACGTTGCTCCATTCAGAGCAGTGGGTAAGCGCTCGACGAATATAAGCATTGAGAACACTGGCTTTGTATCTTTGGGGGCACTCACTTCTGATGCGGTGCACCAGCACCACACAACACAGTACAGTGCACCAGCACCACACAACACAGTACGGTGCACCAGCACCACACAACACAGTACGGTGCACCAGCACCACACAACACAGTACAGTGCACCAGCACCACACAACACAGTACAGTGCACCAGCACCA